>NC_060268.1:164008744-164118738 GCF_021613505.1 Equus quagga
GGACCTGGGCTCAGGGCGGGGTGCCCCAGGGCTGGCGACAGGTGAACTCCGGCTCGCGGAGGGGTGAACCTGGGCTCAGGCTGGGGTGCCCCAGGGCTGGCGAGGGGTGAGCCCGGGCTCGCGGAGGGGTGAACCTGGGCTCAGGCTGGGGGGCCCCAGGGCTGGCGAGGGGTGAGCCCGGGCTCGCGGAGGGGTGAACCCGCGCTCCGAGAAGGGTGCCCCAGGGCTGGCAAGAGGTGAACCCGGGCTCGGGGAAGGAGGGAGATGGGAGAGTGGAGGCCAATCGGAGGACTTGGGAGGAGGGTGGAGGCGAAGGACTGAAGGAAGCAGGGAAGGGTGAGAGGCGCGGAGAGCCAAGAAGAGGAATGCTTGCTGAAGAGCAGGGCCGAGGAGGGACACCTGTGGGAAGGGACCTCTGGGCACCCGAGGTGTGCGAAGATGGGGTCCCTTTAGGGTTGGACATGGACAGGGATTGGGGTATGAAGAGTAGGAACTCGGAATTGGGGTGTCAGGAGAGATAATGTCCTTCTAAGACTTGGTGATTGAATTATTTGAAGTACATGAAAATGTGGGGCTTAGAGAGACATCTAGAATGGGGAGAGTTAAAGGAAAAGGCGGATTTTGAGGCAAGTGAAATAATTGAGGTGAATGGTAACTGGTCTCAGAAATTAGGGTGTTTGAGTCAATAATTCTTTTTTTTAAAGTATGCTTTTCTTTTTGGTGAGGAAGATTGGCCCAGAGCTAATATCTGTTGCCAGTGTTCCCTTTTTATTTTTCTCCCTGAAGTCCTGGTACGTAGTTGTATATCCTAGTTGTAGGTCATTCCACTTCTTCTATGTGGGACCCCGCCACAGCATGGCTTGATGAGTGGTGTGTAGGTCCACGCCTGGCATCCCAACTGGCGAACCCTGAGGCAGATTATGTGAACTTAACCACTTGCCCACGGAGCACCACCAAGTCAAGAATTCTTAGAGAAGAGAATTTTGGGTAGGAGGGAGACGTTACTTGGTTTAGAGGAGGTATCAGTACATCTTCCAGGCAGTGGGTTGGGGCTGTGTACAATGTCACACGATTGACGTCCAGGCAAGGACTTGGAATTTTATCTTCCAACCAAAAAGAGTGGGAAAATTTTCTCTCTTTTCCTTCTCCTGTTTTCAACAACCTCTCACTGCAAGGACTTCAGATCTGGAGATCTGTGGATTTGGGTATATTCCCCTTATCACATCTTTTTTTCCTGCTGTCTCTTTAGAGTGTGAACATGGCTACGCCTCAACGTTCCCCTCCATGCCGAGCCCCCGGCTGCAGCATTCAAAGCCCCCGCGGAGGTTGAGCCGGGCACAGAAACACAGCAGCGGGAGCAGCAACACCAGCACTGCCAACAGGTAGCAAGCTGGGGAGGTTTAAAAAGGGCAGCTGGAGGGAAGGAGCACACACTCAGAAGTGACAGCCCTACTGACCTCAGTTCTCTAATACCAAGTCTGGAGCAACCATTGAACAGCCAGATGGGTTCCTTTACTACAATCCCTGGGGATTTGGCCCTTTTAAAATACTAAAGTCTAGGAATCATAACCTGACTGTGTGGAAGGGAATGAATAGAATCTGGAAAGACAACCAAAGACATTCTTGCTGGGATTATTAAGTGGGGAGATATGTGGCTTAGAGGGACAGTAAGTTGAGAGACTTGGCAGCATGTGTCCATGCATGCAACCACGTGCTAAAAGTATTCATGGGCCAGCTTTAAACTTGGATGATCCAAGAAGAATTTTTAATAATTAGATATAACTCAGGCAAGATATAAAGCAGAATTAAGGATTTTGTTAAAGGAAGAAAAATATTTAGGTAGAGTGAGAATTTAGTGGACATGGTCTAGTTATTGTTTAAGGATGAAGAGGAAGACCATGCTGTGAAAGTTTTGCCTCTTATTTAATGATAAGATTGAATCGGTAAGGGAGCTTTCTTTTTCTTTTGCTGGGAAAGATTTGGGTAACTGTCTGTTGCCAATCTTCCTCTTTTTTTTTTGCCCCCTCCCCAAAGCCCCAGTACATAATTGTTTATTCCAGTTGTAAGTCCTTCTTGTTCTTTTATATGAGCCACTGCCACATCATGACTACTGACAGACAAGTGGTGTGGTTTTACGCCTGGGAGCTGAATCTGGGCTGCCAAACTAGAGCATGCTAAACTTTAACTGTTGGGACATCAGGGCTGGCTCCGTAAGGGAACTTTTAAAGAAAAAAAAAAGTAAAGAAGATTCTTATTCTTTAGTCATAACAGATCCTGGAAAATACTTGTCTGGATGTACTCAGACGTGGTTGACTTCTGTTTTGTGAAAATTTTTGGTAGCGTCTGGCTGTCTCTTTGTTGTTTTTGATCCAGAGGGCCAGTAAATTCTGAAGATCCATCTCATGTGAAATTTTCAAAAGGCCATCAGTTTTCAAAAGAAAATCAACAGATGCTGTCTTTTCAGATGCTGATAAGAAAAATTGAGACCTTTTTTCCTGATTCCCAAAGCTTTGTCTAGAGAATATGAACATTCATTTTGGAGGGGCACAGAGCAATCTCTGAGTAACTAAGTTTGCCTGAAGGCTTTGGGGAACTCCAGAGAGATAGTTGGGTAGTCACTTGGGGAGGGAGGAGGAGTAGGAGTTCTTACTAATTGATGCAGAAAACCTAAGGCTCCTATAGATAACAGAGCTCAAAGGTTGGATCTTCCCACTCTGCATTTCTGACATCAGATCTGAGGCAAAACTAGGATTCACTCTTCTCCGTTTGACTTTATCTTTGAAGCTATATGTTTCCTTTTTTGGCTTCTTTTCTTCAATAAGACTATTCTGTATTTTTTAAACTTAATTTTTAAAATTATAAAAATATTAGCCATAAGCTTAATATGCTGTATTTTTGTTTATGTGTAGGTCTAGCGAGTTTGTTGTGGTATGGTAGGTTTAGGATGAAAATATGATATGTAATGTTAAAAAAATATATAAATTTTCTCGCCCTTCACAGTTTCTCTGGTTAAAGTATCAGCAATTAAGACTTATATTCAGGAATTTATGGGTTTTTCAATCCATGTGTAGATTAAAAAAAAATTTTTTTTTTAACTTGGAGACATGGGAAGAGTACCTGAGAGGAAACCAGACCTGGGTTCTCTCATGCTACAAGTATTTATTGAGTCTTTCCTATTTTCTAGAAATCAGGTTTATGATCTCATTACATTTTTTTCTCTGTTTTCATTTGTAAAATGAGGGAATGGACTACGTATTCACCAAAGTCCTTTCTTCTTCTAAAGTTCGGTGACAGTGATTTATTGACAGTTTTAGAGATCAGTTACTATATTAGTTATTCTGTATCCCACCCTATCATTTCAGATGTGACATTTTTACTAACAACCCAAGGATTATAGAGGCATAAATAAGATGTGCATTTCTAGATTTTACCAATTATGTTACAAGTCATTAATAAGTCTTTCTTATCTGTTGACTTATACTTTGCTCAGCTTGGGGTTTTGACAAAGTGATGTTTCTCTTTCATGCTAGTGTTCCTGTTAGAGTTCTACTATTGTGTGTGGGACCACAGTGCTAATTACTGTGTTTTTAGCACAGCATGTCAGAAAATTTGTAAAACTACAAGTGTGCCATGTTGTTCTTACAGTACCCAAGGGAAAATAAGTACATATACACTGGACCACCTAAGACTAAGGAAGGCAGTTTTTCGTGGGAATATAAGTAGTAAGAAAGAAAGAAAAAGAGAGAGAGAAAGAAATAGATTTTAGAATATATCATCTCAAGGTTCACCCATGTGTGGGGTTTAGGCTGGAGCCTATAGATAAGAACTAGTATGTTAACATGAAACATTAGAAATTATTTCTCCTTACCATTTATTTAAAATTTCTGCTTCATGGAGTAGGAGAGCCAAGGATCAAATTCCAGTACTAGGGTACTTGGGAAATAGTGTTTTTAGTCCATTTGTAAGGGGACACTGTAGACTTCCTGTTAACTTTAAGCCTCTTACTGAGATTTTATTATATTGGTTACATAAAGCAGAAGGCAAGAAGACTTGTAAAAAATTGCCATTTATTAGTCATCTGAAACAAGGAAAGGAGTAGAGTTAATGAGTATATGTGCCTTACTTTTGTGATCAAAAAGCTACCTATGTGTAAGTTGCTCTTCCTATTACATGTCTTGAACATTGATATTTTGTATGTCATAAAATGACCTTTGTTTCTCTGACATTGTAGCATCTTTAAGATATAGTGTTGGTTGGCTTTTTTCCCCTAATATTCTCAGGTATAATATGATACTCCTGATAGAAAATGTTATTTTGTAAATTTGTGCTGAGAGTTGACTTATATTATACATTCCTATTACTCCTTTCCACTAAGTCTTGAGATCTTATTTTCACAGAGATACCAAGGAGAGAAAATAAATGATATAATGTGTTATTACAAGCTTGTACCTTGAAAATCCCAGTAATTTTATTATTTGAGATCCTTCTGACAGTTGGGAGGTGCAACCTATAATATATGATTATTTTTAAAATACATAGTTGACTTTACTGTAGTCTTGGTCATGGCTTCTGGCACACTTCCTAAAATTACCCTTGCTAAGATGTCACTGCTATTAGAGAACCTGGATACAGTCACTACGTGGCTCTTTGAAGGGCATCAGATAAGTTCAAATTCCCAGCTTCTTTACTGTTTGGTCTCACAACAGACAAATCGAAAAATCTGTCATCTTCAAAACTCTGTTAAAGTCTACTCTACATAGCTTCAGTGTAATGCTGATATCCTCTTAAATATCTCTTGAATCTGCTCTTCATTACTACCTTCCTAACCTAAGATACCATCACCCCTCACCTGGACAAGTGTTGCAATTTCCCAACTGGTCCTCCTGCAACCACTCTTGCCCCAGATGGAATTCTGATGAATTATATTGGCTAGTCTCCTTTCAGTTCCTTCAATACACCATGTTTCCTCCTACCCCAAGGTTTTTGCACATACTCTGTTCTCTGCTGGGAATCATTTTTCTTCCCCTTTGGCCAAGTTATCTCTATCTAATAACACTCTTAGTTCAGCTCAATCATAACTTCTTCACAGAAGCCTTTCCTCATCTGCCAAAGTAGATCGTGTTCACATACCTCACGGAACCTCTAGTTTTCTTTCATCGTGTTTATCACAGTTTGTAGAAATACAGTTATCTGAGTGTTTGATAAACTCATGTGTCATTCATTGGATTAAAAACTCCACGAAGACAGGAGTTGAATCTCTCTGCTTAAACGTTTATCCCCAGTACCTATCACAGTGCCCTGTACACAGTAGATGTTTCCTAAAGAATCAAAGGTTTCTAAACTCCAGGTAGACTGTCCTAAATTGGAACTGAGTTTCTCTTTTGTGCCAAGTACTATATGAGACTTTGGAAGGAGAAATGATGGAAGAATATGCAACTCCTGCTTTGGCAGACTCTTTGATTACTTTGTATTCTAAAGGATGCTAACGAAAATACATTTGGAAAGGAAAACAGTATGCAGTATTTGAAGAATAAAAATCTCTATAAACTGCCAATTCTTTTACAAGTATGTTACAGACTTCAGAATGCTACAATTAATTTTACAGAACACTCATTGTCATCCTATGTCATGAAAATAAAATGACGTCAAAACTTGTAGATGCAAAGAACCGTAAGTCTGTCAAATATTGGCAATAAACATTAGTATGAGCTTGCGATACATACATAGTATTGCATTATTTTAAGGTCATCTAGAAAGTGCTGGTAGAAGTATTGAGGTGATCTAATAAGTATCAATTAATGCGTGAATTTCAAGTTATGAAAAATTTCTTCTCTTTAGTATTCTTTGGACACTAAAGAATCTCACAACAGCAGTATTTCATTTCCACCTGCTAAGGTTGAGATCATTAAAAAACAAAACAAAACAACTTTTGTTGCTTGTAAGACTTTAGTTTAACTTTTCTTAAACTACAGAATAATGAAATGTTTTAGTCTTATTTTAGAGGAAATGATTATATTGTTATATTTTCAGCTTTATATACTTTTTGGCTATCATCTTTATGGATTATTAGTTTTTTGGGGGAGGTGGTGGTGAATTCTTTTTCCAGAATAGTTGTAGAGGATTTTTTTCCAGTGCAAGTAATTTGAGATTTGTTGTATCTCTGTTTTTATTCTTAAACAGGTACCTATTTATTCATAGAATAACTGAATGAAGGCTTATTTTTATTTTTGTGAAATTTCATTCTGCTATTACATGTTTTTCAAGTTTTTTATATTAAGAAATAGTTTGTGGGTCTTTGTTCCATAGAAAACTCCTGAAGTTTCAGGATAAAAGTGGAGATTAGTAGCAGCTAAACTCTTAATGATGTATGTTAGTATTATTCTTCAGTATTTTCCAAATGTTGAATGATTAACCCATCCTGTGTGATGTGTTCTGTGATAGTCTGTCTTCCATTAATACTGAATTTAAGTAAAAAATTCACAAGATTTATATATGTACCTTACTTTAAACAAACTCAGACTTTCTATTAAATGCTTCATTGAAGCATAAGTTTGCTGTTGCAGGGTTTCTTAAGGATACAGTCCTCTTTGAAAGTATTGTTTGAAGGAGGTTTGCATGGTTGTGCCTTATAAGTCAATAGGATAATTGCTTCTGTTCCTATTTGATGAGAGGCCTTTTGTCAGAATATTGAATATATGATGTGGAAACACAAATATATGATGTGGATCACAAATCATAGAAAAGGAATTCAAGATTTCGTCTGGTACAGTTCTCTGCTTTATGAAAGTAGGATACTGTCACTCATTTTATGATTAAAGCACATATGTCCTAGAGATGGTAAGTGATTTGCCCAAGCCTTATAGCTATAGGTGGTGGTTGAGTTTAATATCAAGTTGTATTTTAAGCAGTATATGCATTGTTCTAACCAGGCAGAGCTATTGACTTGAAGAAAGCTTTCTCTTCTAGATTTCTCCTTACAATTGACATACATGCCTCATTTTGGATATAGCATGATTCTTTTTTATTTCTTAAGTGAAGACAATTTTCCAGATACTAATCTAATCAAAAAGGTTTCATGGTATGGTTTGGCAAAATATATTCCCAGATCTCATTTTTTGTCAATAGTGCTGATATAATTTAAGTATGCGTATGTTTTTGTTAGGTTGTTTTGATTTTTTGTTTTGGCATCCTACATTTTAAAATACTAGTAGACTTCTTTCCTCTGTGTATGTGTGTGGGGTGGGATATACACCATCTTCATTACCATCTAATGAAGGAAACACATATTATCAAGTGAACATATAAATATGTTATTTCAAACTGTGATGAACTTAATATAGGAACAATAGAGGATCCTCTGAGGAATATAGCAGAGGACCTGATCAAGTTTAATAGATGAAGGAAGGTGTCTTGGGGTTGAACCTTTGCAGTCTTGCTTTCACTGTCCTGAACATTTTTTCACGTTTATACATGTGTTAAATTGTTTTTAATTACAGTATGATATTCTGTTTCATGTGTGTACCATATTTGTTAATCCAGTCATCCATTGATGACATTTAATTATTTTCTTTCATTCCAAATAGGGCTACTATGAACATCTTTGTGCATTTGTAGATACCTTTGTGCATTTGTCCACGTAGATCCTTAGAATAAACATGAAGAATAAGAATAATTGGGTCAAAGGGTAGAATTCATCTTCAATAATAATAATAATGATAATAATAGTAACACTTTGCATTTAATATACTACTCGTTTATAAAGCCCATTACTATACATTATTATCTCATTTGAATTTCAGAACAATTCCGTGAAGTGGCATTATTTTCTCTTTTTTTGATGAGGAAACTGGACTGGTATGCAAAATAACTTCCAAAGGTAGAACTAGAAGATGAGACAAATCCCTGGGATTTGATTCTCTTGGATCAGCAAATAGTCCTTAGTAATAATTTTCTTAAAAACAAAGACTCAGTGACTATAACCTGAAATTTATGTGTTAGTACTCTCCTTTTCCACTCTGCCAAATGCCTGAAGCGTGTGGTCTGTACCTGCTGCTTTAGTGCCTTCCAACCGGTGCTCCTTTTCACCCTTTGCAATTTGCTTCCTTTTTCACTACTTATTAAAACTGATCTCTTAAAGGTAATTAGTAACCAAATTTATTGAGCTTACTTTGTGTACATAGCATTGCTATATATGCTTCTTACCATAGAGGAGCTTATGGTACATTTGCAAAGATATGTATATAATAAAATGATAAATAATACAAATGGTTAAGATGTTATAAACAGGGCCATTTTTATTTATGTCAGATGATAGCACAGAGAGTAAATTATTTATATGAAGGGAGATTACAGGTTATTGTAACAAACACTGTAGGTTATTGTAGAAACAGTGTAGAGTCACTGTATATACTTGTTCGTTGATTAACATGCATTCAAGGAGATATGGGAACTCTGTAACTTGGTATTAAAGTGAAATTACTTATGTTTTATCTAAGTAACTAATTTCTTATAAGAGAAAATAATTTTGTTGCTAATGTTTACTGCATACATTTCAGGGGAAAGTGTTACAGATTTTCTTTGTATTTAGTTCTGTGACATTGGATACAGGGGTTTCTATGTGATATTTATTTCCTTGCTTTTATCATGGGAAATATTTTTGATAATCTTTCGAGAACACTGTGTAGACACCATTTTTGGAGGCCACATGACAAGCCATTTGAAATGGGCATTTTTAAATTATAGAAGAAAGTAATTTTAGTCTTCAGTCAGTCATGTATTTTGATAAAGCAACTGATTTTCCTTTATTCTTATTTTGATTAATTAGACAGGGACAATTTAGGATTCTCTTTGAGGAACCATAAAGAACCTTTCCTGTTAGTTATAAAAGAGACTAGAGGGTAAAATGTAGTAAGTTTATCTTGGTATTAGAAGAAATATAAATTTTCAGGTTTTTAATCTTCATCACGATAGTATGTATCTTCTATATGAATAACAGAACAAAAGTCATCTTCAGTCTCCACAAAAACTCTGGACAATATATTTTCATTAATACTGAGTCTGTTAGGATTGGTTTCTGTAGTCCTTGTTGGTAACAATCAAGGCACGTAAGTTACAATTTAAAATTTAGACTTCTAGGCCTAGCTCTAAACCTTTTGGTGTACTTAATATTATCATTTAAACATGTTATCCAGTCACTTGTCCTTTAGAATGCAGGTTACATCCCTGGAAATAGCACTCTGAGTCAATAAGAAGTATTTGAATCTCATTTTTCTATAGAACCACTGTTTATCAGGAGGTTACCAAAAGCTCAAATATTTTTATGGAGTTTATCATAAGCACCATATTTAGTCCACTGACTGTTTAAAGAAACAAAATGATTTATCTGTATAAAATTTAAACATTTTTAAGTATGTACAAATTAATTAAACAGAATTGCATGGTGATTATCTAACAATGTAAGGATATAGTGCCAAGTGTATGGTATATAGTGGTAATTTTCTTAATAAGTCCTGCCTTACTTATCTTTTGCAAAAATTGGATGATAGAATATGAGGTACACGAGGGCAGGGACTTTGTAAATTTAGGTTATTTATATTCTCATTGTAGATACTCAGTAAATACTTGCTGAATGAATGCATGTCTGAATACTTTGAGCATGATCATGTAGATATGAAGGTATTTTTTAATGAAGTGTTGACATATTTTTGAGAAGACTTTTAAAAAAATTTAGGCTTAATTGATTGCTTTGTATGAAACTGAGCTAGGGATGTTTAATATCTTTATTCTCATTGTCAGTTTATTGGTAGCAAGTATACTCATTGGAGACAAAGTTGTATTTGCTTTTTTAACATTTGAAGTTGAGGCCCATATTATCAGAAATAACTGAGAAATGTGTTTCTTTTTTTTTAACATTTAAATATCAGTAGGAATTTAATATTAACTTATTAAGTACCAGTATGTGCCTCATACTGTTGGCCATTTTCACAATTGTGAAAAATAACTTGAATGTTAATGGTAAAGAGTAACAAGTATGAGGCACTGTCCTATCAGATGAAGATCTCCTATTCTACATATCCACAGGAAGACTTGAATGTGAATGGTCCTAGCAGTTTTCATAATTACAAAAAGCTGGAAATAATTGAAATGTCCATCAGCTGGTGAATGGATAAACAAAATGTAGTATATTCATACAATGGACTACTACCCAGCAATAAAAAGAAACAAACTACTCATACATATAACAAAATGGATGAACCTCAAAAACATATAAACGAAGTCAGATTACATGAATACATATTGTATGATACCATTATATGAAATTTATAAAAAAGACAAAACTATAGAGATAGAAAGCAGATGAGTGGTGGGCTAGGGATGGGAGTGAAGATTGCAAATGGATATGAGGCAATTTTGGGGTGATAAGCGTTCTAAAACAAGATTGTGGTAAAGGTTACACAACTGTATAAATTTACTGAAGCTCATTGAACTGTACACTTAAAATGGATGAATTTTATAGTATATAAATTATACCACAATAAAACTGTTTTTTAAAAAAGATTGCCTGTTTTTATTTATTACAGTAACTTAATGAAGAGTCTTGAACATGTTACAAATGCCAGAAAGAACTAAAGGTGAAATGAATGAATGAATGAATATTAAACAATGATTCCTTTAAAATGTGAAATAAACCAATAAGAGTTGAGGAGTAGGGAGTGTAGCTAGCTGGAAGAAGCCACCTTCATTCTTCCTGCAGCCCCCACAGCAAGGAGATTCAGCTATCCTGCCAAACTCTCCTCCTTTACTCCCTTTGAGAATCACTTTTCTGTGTGATGTACTTCCCTTAGACAGTAAGATTCTTTGAAATAGGTATATAATATCTGCATCTAATTCTAATACTATAGGGAGGAATGGAGTATATTAAAAATAAAAATTAGGGTCTACTTTAAAAAAATGGGCTTTATATTTATTATGAGTAATGCTGTTAATTATGGTACCATTCTCTCCGCCCCCCAACAAGTATCTACTGATTGTTTATTTCATGCCTCTTTCCTAAAATATTGAATTACAATCAGAAGTCAAGTGATTTAGGAAATCACTGATATTTTCTCCATTTTTAAAGGTTTTTAGAATGTTGTTCTGTAATAGAATGGGTTATCAACTAATGAAGTAGTCTAGATAATTAGTAGTTTATTTTCTTAAATGTCCTGTTTTGACTTGAAAATATGCTTAAGGGCAATAATTTCAATCTTCAGAATTCTCTGTAGTTTCTCTTATTGCTCTCTCACCTAAGAAGTGATTATTTCACAAATACTGTATAACTTTAACATGTATTAGATGCTTCTTAATTTCTGGCACTACTATGAATAGAAAGTGAGCTAGTTATCTTTTATTTTAAATTCATTCTTAGCATTTAAAAAAGGTAATATACGTATGTAGTTTTAAAAGTCAGTTTATGCTAAATGGCTAGTAAGGAAAAATAACATTCCCCTGCCCCATTTCTCCGCATTCAATGCCTTCTTCCTAGAGGCTACCCCCTCGCGTAATTTATCAGTTTCTTCTGCTGTTTCCTTTCATATTTCTAAATAAGAAGCTTATTCTGCTTGTTATCTATTGACTTCCTATTATGGAAGATGAAGATCTGACTGTCTATACTCTTGACTAACTACAGATTAATTATATGCCAGAAATGAAAATTTTTTTTAAAGTACCTGAAATACAGACATTCCTCAAAGGAAAGATGTTTTTAAATTATGTGTTTTCTAGTAATTTATATTATTAGTCTCCTACAATGAGGAATTGATACTTTACTCTCACTCCTCAGTACTTTGTGTAGATTTGATCATTGCCTCAGTTTCAGGAAGGGGTTTATTACTTTTTCTAAAAAGTAAGTTTGGGCCAGCCCCAGTGGCCTAGTAGTTAAGTTCAGTGTGCTCTGCTTTGGCAGCCTGGGTTAGGTTCCCGGGCACGGACCTATACCACTCTGCTAGCAGCCATGCTGCGTTAGCAGCCCACATACTAAAATCTAGAGGGAGATTGGCACGGATTAACATCTATGCTCAGGGTGAATCTTATTCAGCAAAAAACCCAAAGTTTTATTGCAATGTAATTTCCATACAATAAAGTTCCCCAACTTTTAGTGTACAATTCAGTGACTTGACATATGTATACAGTCATGCAACCCCCAACACAATTATGATATAGAACATTTTCATTATCTCAAACCATTTCCTACTACCTATTTACAGTCAATTTCCTATCTTCACCTCTTGTCCCTGGCAACTTCTGGTCTGTTTTCTATCACTACAGTTTTGCCGTTTCTAGAATTTCAGATAAATGGAATCATATAGCATATATACTCTTTTGTGTCTGACTTCTTTCAGTTAGCATGATTTTTTTTTTTGAGGTTGATTCATGTTGTTCTACATATTAGTAGTTCAATCCTTTATATTCCTGAGTAATAGTACATTGTATGGATCTACCACAATTTGTTTATTCCTTCACCAGTTGATAGACATTTAGGTTGCATATAGTTTTTAGATATTATAAGTAAAAAGGCTATGTACTTTCATGAAGAGGTCTTTTTGTGGACATATGTTTTCATTTTTCTTAAATAGTGAGGAGTGGAATTGCTGGGTCATATAGTAAGTGTATATTTAACTTTATAGAGAAATTGCCAAACTGTTCTCCAAAGTGACTATACCATTTTACATTCTGACTAGCAGTATAGAAGACTTGCAGTAGCTCCACATCCTGGAGAGCACTTGGTATTGTCACTCTTTCAAATTTTAGCCATTCTAGTGGATGTGTCATATCTCACTGTTTTAACTTTCGTTTTCCTTATGGCTAATGATCTTGAGCATCCTTTTTCTTTGATGAAGATTGGCCATGAGCTAACATTTGTTGCCAATCTTCCTCTTTTTGCTTGAGGAAGATTGTTGCTGAGCTAACATCTGTGCCAATCTTCCTCTATTTTATATGTGGGACGCCACCACAGCATGGCTTGGTGAGCGGTGTGTAGGTCCACGCCCAGAATCTGAACCTGCAAACCCTGGGCTGCCAAAGCGGAGTGCACAAACTTAACCACTACAACACTGGGCCAGCCCTTGAGTGTCTTTCTGTGCTTGTTTGCCATTGATACATCTTCTTTGGTGCTGTGTTTGTTCATATCTTTTGCCTTTTTTTCTGTTGAGTTGTTTGTTTTCTTATCGAGTTGTAAGCATTCTTTGTAAATTCTGGATTCAAGTCCTTTATTATGTATATGTTTTGCAGAGATTTTCTCCTACTCAGTGATTTGCCTTTGTCATTTTCTTAACAGTGCCATTTGAAGAAGAAAAGTTATATATTTTTAGGAAGTCCGGTTTATCATGTTTGTCTTTCATAGCTCATGCTTATATCCTAAGAAATCTTTGCATAATCCAAGATCACAAAAATTTTCTCTTATGTTTTCTTCTAGCAGTTTTATATTATTAGGTTTTACATTTGGATCTGATATTCACTTAAAGTTAGTTTTTGTTGTAGGTGTGAGGTAAGAGTTGAAGTTCATTTTTTGGCAAATGGCTATCCAGTTGTTCCAGTACTGTTTATTGAAAAGACTATACTTTCTACGTTGAGTTGCCTTGGCATCTTTGTAAAAAAAATCATTAAAAAAATCACATATATATGAATCTGTTTCTGGACTCTCTATTCTGTTCCATTGATCTACATATTTATCCTTACTTCAATACACACTGTCTTAATTATCATAGTTTTTCTAATAAGTCATGAAATCAGGTAGTGTAGGTTTTCCAAATTGGTTCTTCTTTTTCAAAAGTTTCTTTGACTATTCCACGTCTTTTGCATTTTCACATACCTTATAAAATATGCTTGTCAATTTCTACAACAAAGCCCACTAGAACCCACTAGAATTTTGATGGAGATTGTGTTGAATCCATGGATTAATTTGGGAAGACTTGAGACATCTGAACAGTATTGAATCTTCTGATCCATGAACATGGTATGTCTCTCCATTTATTCAATTGTTTAGATGTTATTAAGGCTCAGCAATATTTTGTAGTTTTTCAGTGTGTGAGTATGCATATACTTTGTTAAATTTATCCTTAAGGGTTTAATATTCTTTGATATTATTATAAATGGCGGTTGAATTTGGTATATTGACCTTGTAAACTGACTTTGCTAAACTCAATTGTTAGTTCTAGTAATTTGTATATTCCTTAGTATTTTCTTAAAAGATAATAAATAATGTTTGCAATAAAGATATTTTTACTTCTTTCTTTCCATTTTGTGTGATTTTTTTTCCTTGCCTTATTTCACTGGCTAAGACCTCTAGTACAGTGCTGAATAGAAGTGGTGAGAGTGAACATCTTGCCTTGTTCCTGATCTTGGAAAAGCAGGCATTTTTTCACCAATGAGTATGATAATCGTAGATTTTTTGTAGATACATTTTAACAGGTTGAGGAAATTCCTTTCTTTCCTAATTTGCTGAGAGTTTTTATCATGAATGGATGCTGAGTTTTCCCAAATGCTTTTTCTACATTTATTGAGATTGTACTGTGGTTTTTCTTTTTTATTCTGTTAATATGGTGGATTACATTGATTGATTTTTTTTTTTTTTTTTTTGAATCTTAAACCAATCCTGCATTCCTGGAATAAACCCTACTTGGCCTTGGTGTATTTTGTAATACTGATGCTAACTACCTGTAGTTAGCACGGACTCCACAATTTTAAGGGTGCAGTCCCCAACATAATTGTCCTCACTATAGATGCCAGCAGCAAGTTCAGAAATCTCTAGGCTACTTGCAGTTCTCATGAACTGGCTATAAAGTTGGGTGTTAAACACAACCCCCTCGGGTTAGATAACTCACTAGAACTACTCACAGAATTAAGGAAAGTGCTATACTTATGATTAAAAGTTTTATTATAAATAATACAAATCAGGACTGGCCAAATGAAGAGACATACAGGGCGAGATCTGGGAGAGTCCTGGACCTGGAGCTTCTGTGTCCTCTCCCTGTGGAATCAGGGTGCCTCACCCTCCTGGCACATTGATACATTCACTAACTAGGAAGCTCACCCAAGCCTCAGATTCTGGAGTTTTTATTTCAGTATCATTATGTAGTCACAATTGATTGAATCATTGGCCACATGATTGAATTCAATCTCTAGTGACTCTCCTCTCCCTGGAGGTTGGGAGGTCTGGCTGATATCAGTGGCTCAAAGCCCCAACCCTCTATTCATATGGTTGGTCTTTCTGGCATGACCAGCCCCCAATTTGTGTCACCTCCTTAGCATAAACTCAGTGTGGTCCCAGGGCCCACCATGATTAACCAGGACACTCCTATAACTAGAGAAATTCCAAGGTTTTAGAAGCTCTGTCCCAGGAAGTCGGGACAAATACCAGACAAATTCTTTATTATAACACTGATCTTTCTGTATATTGTTGGGTTCAATATGCTAATATTTTGTTAAGAATTTTTGTGTCTGGGGGCCAGCCCGGTGGCGCAGCAGTTAAGTGCGCACATTCTGCTTCTTGGCGGCCTGGGTTTTGCCGGTTCAGATCCCGGGTGCAGACATGGCACTGCTTGGCAAAAGCCATGCTGTGGTAGGTGTCCCACATATAAAGAGGAAGGTGGGCATGGATGTTAGCTCAGGGCCAGTCTTCCTTGGCAAAAAGAGGAGGATTGGCAGTAGTAGCTCAGGGCTAATCTTCCTCAAAAAAAAAAAAAAAAGAATTTTTGTGTCTGTGTTCATGAGAGAGAGAAGTCTCTGGGGTTTTTGTTTTTTTTAAATGTAATTTCTTTGTCAGGTTTTGGTATCAGGTGACACTGGCATCAAAATGAGTTGGGAAATGTTCCCCCTTCCCTTATTTTTTGAAAGATTTTCTGTAGGATTGGTATTATTTATTCCTTAAATGCTCGGTAAAATTTGCCAATGAAGACTTCTGGGCTTGGGGTTTTCTCTGGGGGAAGGTTTCTGATTATGAATTCACTTTCTTTAACAGATGAAAGGCTATTCAGAGTTTCTCTTCTTGAGTCAGTTTTTTTTTCTTTGCAGATTTAAAAATGTTTTTATTGAGGTAGCATTGGTTTATAACATTATTTTTCATGTGTACATAATTATATTTCAATTTCTGTGTAGATTACATTATGTTCACCACCAAAAGGCTAATTACCATCCATCACCATACACATGTGCACAGTCACCCCTTTCTCCTTCTTCCCTCCCCACTTCCCCCTGGCAACCACCAATCTAATCTCTTTATCTGTGTGTGTTTCTTGTTTTTATCTTCTGTTTATGAGTGAGATCATATGGTCCATCCATGTTGTTGGAAATGGCAAGATTTCATCCTTTTTTATGGCTGAGTAGTATTTCATTGTGTATATACACCACATCTTCTTAATCCATTCGTCCGTTTTTGGTTATTTAGTTTATTTCCAAGTCTTGGCTATTGTGAATAATGCTGCAGTGAACATAGGGGTGCATATATCTTTATGCATTCATGTTTTCATGTTCTTTGGATAAATATCCAGCAGTGAAATAGCTGGATTGTATGGTAGTTCTATTCTTAATTTTTTGAGGAACCTCCATACTGTTTTCCACAGTGGCTGCACCAGTTTGCATTCCCACCAGCAGTCTTTGAGTTGTTCCCTTTTCTCCACATCCTCTCTAGCACTTATTTCCTGTCTTGTTAATTATAGTCATTTTGATGGGCATGAGGTGATATCTCATTGTAGTTTTGATTTGCATTTCCCTAATAATTAGTGATGTTGAATATCTTTGTCTGCCTGTTGGCCATCTGTATATCTTCTTTGGAAAGATATTTGTTCAGATCTTTTGCCCATTGTTAAGTTGGGTTTTTAGGGGTTTTTTTGTTGTTGTTGAGATGTATGAATTCTTTATTTTGAATCTTAACCCCTTATCAGATATATGCTTTGCAGATATCTTTTCCCAATTATTAGGTTGTCTTTTCATTCTGTTGATGGTTTCCTTTGCTGTGCAGAAGCTTTTTAGTTTGATGTAGTCCCATTTGTGTATTTTCTTTTGTTTCCCTTGCCCAGTCAGACATCGTATTTGAAAATATGTTGCTAAGACTGATTTTGAAGAGGGTACTGCCTATATATTCTTCCAGAAATTTTATGGTTTCAGGTCTCACATTCAAGTTAATCCATTTTGAGTTAATTTTTGTGTATGGTGTGAGATAATGGTCTACTTTCATTCTTTTGCGTGTGGCTGTCCTGTTTTCCCAACACTGTTTATTGAAGAGACTTACCTTTCTCCATTGTACCTTCTTGTCTCCCTGTTGAAAATTAGCTGTCCATAGACGTGTGGGTTTATTTCTGGGCTCTTGATTCTGTTCCACTGATCTGTGTGTCTGTTTTTGTGCCAGTGCCATGCTGTTTTGATTACTATAGCTTTCTAGTATATTTTGAAATCAGGGAGTGTGATGCCTCCAGCTTTCTTCTTTTTTCTGAGGATTCCTTTGGCTGTTTGGGGTCTTTTGTTGTTCCATATAAATTTTAGAATTCTTTGTTCTATTTCTGTGGAAAAATGTTGCTGGAACTTTGATAGGGATTGCATTGGATCTGTAGATTGCTTTAGGAAGTATGGACATTTTAATGATGTTAATTCTTCCAATCCAAGAGCACAGAGTATCTTTCCATATCTTTGTGTCTTCTTCAGCTTCTTTCAACAGTGTTTTATAGTTTTCAGTGTACAGGTCTTTCATCAATTTCGTTAAATTTATTCTTAGATATTTTATTATTTTTGTTGCAATTTTAAATGGGATTGTATTCCTAATTTCTCTTTCTGCTACTTCATTAGTGTATAGAAGCACAACTGATTTTTGTATGTTGATTTTGTATCCTGCAACTTTACCATATTCACTTATTATTTCTAAAACTTTTTCAGTGGACTCTTTAGGGTTTTCTGTATATAAAATCATGTCATCTGCAAATAGTGACAGTTTCACTTCTTCCTTTCCAATTTGGATCCCTGTTATTTTTTTTTTCTTCCTTGCCTGATTGCTCTGGCTAGAACTTCCAATACTATGTTAAATAAGAGTGGCAAAAGTGGGCATCCTTGTCTGGTTCCTGTTCTTAGAGGGATAGCTTTCAATTTTTCTCCATTGAGTAGGATATTAGCTGTGGGTTTGTCGTACATGGCCTTTATTTTGTTGAGGTATTTTCCTTCTATACCCATTTTATTCAGAGTTTCTATCACAAATGGATGCTGTATATTGTCAAGTGCTTTCTCTTCATCTGTTGAGATGATTGTGTGATTTTTATTCTTCATTTTGTTAATGTGGTGTAGCACATTGATTTGCAGATGTTGAACCATCTCTGCACCCCTGGAATAAATCCCACTTGATGATGGTGTATGATCTTTTTAATGTATTGTTATATTTGATTTGCTAGTATTTTGTTGAGGATTTTTGCATCAATGTTCATCAGTGATTTCGGCCTGTAATTTTCTTTTTTTCTATTTTCCTTATCTGGTTTTGGTATCAGGGTAATGTTTGCCTCATAGAATGAGTTAGGAAGCTTCCCCTCCTCTTCAATTTTTTGGAAGAGTCTGAGAGGGATAGGTATTAAGTCTTCTTTGAATGTTTGGTAGAATTCACCAGGGAAGCCATCTGGTACTGGACTTTTATTTTTGGGGAGGTTTTTTATTTTTTAGTTAAGATTATGATAGTTAACAACCTTGTGAAATTACAGTTGTACATCATTAGTCATGTTGTAGGTACACCACTTCACCCCTAGTGCCCTCCCCCCGCTCCCCCTTTCCCCTGGTAACCACTGATCAGTTCTCTTTGTGTATATGTTAACTACCACCTATGAGTGGAGTCATACAGAGTTCGTCTTTCTCTGTCTGACTTATTTCACTCAACATAATACCCTCAAGGTCTATCCATGTTGTTGTGAATGGGACGACTTTGTCCTTTTTATGGCTGAGTAGTATTCCATTGTATATATATACCATATCTTCTTTATCCAATCATCAGTTGCTGGGCACTTAGGTTGGTTCCATGACTTGGCTATTGTGAATAATGCTGCGATGAACATAGGGGTGCATGGGACTTTTGGAATTGCTGATTTCAGGTTCTTAGGATAGATACCCAGTAGTAGGATGGCTGGGTCATAAGGTATTTCTATTTTTAACTTTTCGAGGAATCTTTTTGTGAGGTTTTTGATTACTGTTTCCATCTCCTTACTGGTGATTGGTCTATTCAGATTCTCTATTTCTTCTTGATTCAGTCTTGGAAGGTTGTATGATTCTAAGAATTTATCCATTTCTTCTAGATTATCCAATTTGTTGGTGGATAGCTTTTCAAAGTATTCTCTTAAAATCTTTTGTATTTCTGAGGTGTCTATTGTAATTTCTTCTCTTTCACTTCTGGGTTTTTTTTTTTTTTTTGAGAGTTTTTTTTTTGAGGAAGATTAACCCTGAGCTAACTACTGCCAATCCTCCTCTTTTTGCCGAGGAAGACTGGCCCTGAGCTAACATCCATGCCCATCTTCCTCTACTTTATATGTGGGACGCCTACCACAGCATGGCTTTTGCCAAGCGGTGCCATGTCTGAACCCAGGATCAGAACCGGCAAAGCCCGGGCCACTGAGAAGCAGAATGTGCGCATTTAACCACTGTGCCACCAGGCTGGCCCCTGGTTTTATTTTTTTGAGACTTCTCTTTTTCTTAGTGAGTCTGGCTAAAGGTTTGTCAATTTTGTTTATCTTTTCAAAGAACCATGTCTTAGTTTCATTGATTTTTTTAAGTCTCTATTTCATTTATTTCTGTTCTAATTTTTATTATTTCCTTCCTTCTCCTGATCTTGGGCTTTGTTTGTCCTTCTTTTTTCCGGTTCTGTTAGGTGCACTGTTAGATTGTTTATTTGAGCTTTTTCTTGTTTGTTGAGGTAGGCCTGTATTGCTGTAAACTTCCCTCTTAGAACCGCTTTTGCTGTATCCCATAAATTTTGGTATGTCATGTTTCTATTTTCATTTGTCCACGTATTTTTTGATTTCTTTATTGACCCAATTGTTGTCCAGTAGCATTTTGTTTAATCTCCACATATTTGTGGCTTTTCTAGTTTTCTTCCTGCAGTTGATTTCTAGTTTCATACCCTTGTGGTCAGAAAAGATGCTTGGTATTATTTCAGTGTTCTTAAATTTATTGAGACTCGTTTTGTGGCCTAAAAAGTGATCTATCCTGGAGAATATTCCATGTGCATTGGAAAAAAATGTGTATTCTGTGGTTTTTGGATGGAATGTTCTATTTATATCTACTGAGTACATCTAGTCTAATGTGTCATTTAAGGCCAATGTTTCCTTTTTGATATTCTGTTTGGATGATCTATCCAATGATGCAAGTGGAGTGTTAAAGCTCCCTACTATTATTGTGTTACTGTCTATTTCTCCTTTTATGTCTGTTAATAATTGCTCTATATATTTAGGTGCTCCTATGTTGGGTGCATAGATATTTACAAGTGTTATATCCTTTAGTTGGATTGTTCCCTTTCTCATTATGTAGTGCCCTTCTTTATCTTGGGTCAGTGTTGATAATTTGTATCTTTCAAGAAAGTTGTTGAATTTATTGGCATAAAGTTGTTCATAATATTCTCTTATCCTTTAATGTATGTAGGATCTGTAGTAATGTGCACTCTTTCATTCTTGATATTGGTTATTTGTGTGTGTGTGTTGGTAATTTTTGTCTTTTTTCTTCATAAGTCTTAGAAGTTTATCAATTTTAACAATTTCTTTAAAGTCAGCCTTCAGTTTTATTGATATTTGTATTTTTTCCTGTCTTCTATTCTGTTCATTCCTGTTCTTAGCTTTATTATGTCTTTCCTCTACATCAGTTTCTCAACCTCAGCACTGTTGACATTTTGGGCCAGATAATTCTGTTTTGAGCATCATGGAATGTTCAGCAGCATCCCTTGCCTCTCCTCACAAAATGCCAGTAGTATCTCCCTAGTTGTGATAACCAAGAACATCTCTCGACATTGCTGAATGTCTTCTGGTGGGCAAAACTCACCATGGTTGAGAACCATTGCTCAACTTGTTTCAGTTTAGTTTGCTTCTTTTTCTAGCTTCTAAAGGTGGAATCTCAGATCACTGATTTTGGATTCTCCCCTACCCCTAAGATAAGAATTTAAAGCTAAACATTTCTTTCTAAGCATTGCTGTAGCTACATCCAGCAAATTTTGATATGTTGTCTTTTCATTATCATTTAGTTCAGAATATTTCCTAATTTCTCTTCATTATCATTTAGTTCAGAATATTTCCTAATTTCTCTGTGATTTGTTCTTTGATTTGTGGCTTATCTTCCAAATATTGCTATTTTTCTGGTTGTCTTCTTAATTTCTAATTTAATTCCATTGTGCTTAGAGACCTTACTCTGTATGATTTTAGTACTTATTAATTTATTGAAAATTATGCTTTACAAAGTAAATAACTTAGGAATGTTTATATAGTAGGCCAAAAGATTTTTCAGAGATTTAAATTGGTTTTTTTCTATATTTGAAATAAAAATTGATTTTTGCAGATTTTAGTTCCTATGTAATTTTTTCCTGTTTATTGAAAAGGTACGTACAGAAAAGTGTACAGATCCTAAGTGTATAACTCAATGAATTTTCACAAAGGTGAAGAAATAAAATATTATAGGTTTTTCTTAGAAGCCCTTCTCTTGACTCTTTCCAGTCTCTGTTGCTCCCTCCCTTAGGTAACCACTATTCTGACTTTTGATACTATAAATTAGTTTTGCCAGTTTTGAACTTTACATGAATGGAGTCATATAGTATGTATTTTGTGTGTCTGCCTTTTTTCATTCAACGTTATGTTGCATTTATGAAGATTCATCCCTGTTATTGTGTAGTAGTTGTTCATTCTCAGTGCTCCATAGTATCACATTGTATGAATATTTCACAATTTATTCACCAATTATCCTGTTCATAGTCGTTTGAGTTGTTTCCAGCTTTTGGCTAGTACAAAAAGAATGAGCATTCTTTTGTATGTCCCCTGGTAAACATATATACATATATTAGTTGGTATATGCCTATGAGTGGAAATACTGAGTCATAAAGTATGCATATATTCAGCTTTGATGTGTAAGTCTTAAGGAAAAACTTATTGATTGTAGTTACTGTTATTGTGTTTTTAGACCCTTGCTTTTTTGTGGCCTTAGTTATTGTGGTGGTGATGTTTTTGTTGTTGTTAAGGAAGAAACAATACATGTCTCATGAGGCATTTTTCCTAAAAGTCCACAATATTCAAGTTTTACTGCCTTTAATGGTTTTTTAAAATATATACCTTTTATAGAAACAAATTCACAAAACTACCTTTTTGAAAGAATTACTGTATTGACAATTAGCATGATTTTCTTCTATTGCAGTGTTTAAACTTTAAACCCACTTTATTATACCACTAGCAACAAAAAATTCTATATCCCCAATATAGGTGTGTGTATTTATAATTGTATACATGTATTACTGTACTCCAATATATGCTTATGTATTTATAACTGTGTACATGTATTACTGTACTAATATTTTATAAATACAGAATAAATTTTAAGACCAATAATAAATATAAATAGAAGTTTTATCATTTCAGTAATTCTAGTAGATTTTCTTTTTCAATTCCCTTTAGGTATATACTTTGGAGACCCCTACTCTAATGTACCTGAAGTTTTCTTTTTTTCTTGCCTTTTGAGTATGTGTATATAAAGTATAAGCTTTAGGATACAGTTAGAAGATAATCATTTAGCTTTATGGAATGTGTTCTTTTCATTGTATGGAGGGCAACATCCACTAGGGACTTTAGGATTAGAAAGTAAGTGAAATAAAAATGCTAACAAATTGGGACTTGGCTCATTAACTCAACAAAGATAGAGGTCTTTTCTTTTGCTAGAAGAGAATATTAATTCTGGGAATGGGGGCTTTTATTTTCTTTCCATAGTGGCACTACTCTTGAGCCAAACTATACCATTTTGTGCAGTTTCAATTCTTTGCTTCATTGCATTGACTGCACCAAACTGCACTCTAAAGAATTAAAAGTTTATGTATTAGAGTTGTGTCGTACTCAATGAAAAGTCACCAGTCTGGTTGAGATAATGATTCCCATTCAAATAGAGATAGCGTTAACATGTCTCTCTCAAAGGGATGTTATTTGTGAAAGGGATTACCTGTGATTCAATAGTAAAATAATAGGAATGTTTTTCTTTCTGTCCTTGGAAGTTGTTAAGCATTCAGAGTAAGGGGGACTGAAAGGAAGGCAGTTCATTAGTGTTTGCGCTCAGTGGTACATTTTATTCGGAGAAGAAAAGTGGGCTAACCAGATGGATTATTCAGAACATCTCAACCTTATAGGGAATTTGTCATAATTGAATATTTCTATGGCACATTATTGGAATGGCTTGGTTGAACATATAGGCTCAGAGATGCAAAGAGGTTGTTTCTGAGTGTGCTAGCATGTGATATGTTCAATTAGTCATTTATTGCCAGCACTATTTGGATCATTATTTTCTCTGTGTACATATAATTAGGCATCTTTCTCTCTTTCATACCCTAAACTTTGTACTGTCCTCGTACAGATGACTAAATGATGAAAATATCTATCTTTTCTTTCAGTTTTTTTCGTCATTATTGTCTTTTTGTTTATTTCCAGGTTAATTCCAAGTGTTACTGAGAATCTACCAATTTTTTGTCCCACGTAGTATAGTTAACATCATTATGCGTAGTATATTTTTAGTCTTGTTAAAAATAATAATAATATTTGCAGTAGATAGCATTTATTGAATACTTATTACATGCTGGATGCTTTTACATATTTTTCTCTAATTCTCACAGTAACCCAGCCAAGTCATGTGGTATTATTCCAATTTTACAAATGAGGAAACTGTTAACCAGAGAGGTTAAATAATTTGTCCAAAGTTACATAACTAGTGTGAGTGATAGAGTTAACATTTAAACTCAGGACTTCTTTCCTCTAACACCAGAGGTCTTTGTGACCTATACATTATTCTCTGGTTTTGCTTTGGACTTCACAGCTCTGCTTGTTTGCTTATGCTATCCTTTCCACTTGGAATGTCCTTTCCCCACCAGATCCAGCCTCTCCTAGTAGCAAATATACTCATCATTTAAGCCCCAAACTAAATGCCACCTTTTTCTAAAGTTTTTTCTAATAGCTTTATTTGGAAGTAAACTGCCTCTTTTAAACTCCCACACACTCTGTACCTTTCTTTATATGTTTATTTTGCCTTGAGTTATAATTATTCCTATACATGTCTTAATTTACCAACTAGAGACTGTTTTTGATTCCCTGCAGCCTAAGACAGTCTTGAACATTGAATATACTCAGTATTTGTTGACTTGATATCACAGGCAAAAAAGCCATCAAAATAGGAGTAAACACTACTGATGCATTTTTTAAACATTGGAAGAACATGGCAATATGGTAAAGATTCATACATGTATGATCATTTTTGCTTCTTGGTATTTCAAAATCTTGTTAAATTTTGCTAGTGACTTAACTAGATATGGCATCCTGGTTTGGTGAACAAGTTCATATTCTTAGCTATCATTTTATATTTTTTTTAGAAAGAAGATAAATAATAAAGTCTTAGAGAGGTGGGAAGAACCTGCTGTTTTAATTTTGTTCACAGCAGTGGGTCAAATTATGTTCTTTTGGTGCTAGCTTTGATAATAGTCTCAATATAATACTGGAATTGAGCAATTGGTTATCTTTGGATATATTATCTTTTACATTTATGGCCATATGTGGGATTGCCAGACTGTTTAGAATAAGTTTATGGTAAATAGCCTACTTCTCTCTAAGTAGATTGTTTTCATTTATTACTTACTCTAGTATTTCATTGTTTTTGTTTTACTTGTTCTAAGTTTTCTTCTTAGATGAAGGCAATTAAACCAAAACTTGCTTACTAAGAGGGAGTAGGGAATTACTTTATTGATTATGCACTCAAATTTTGAATAATATTTTTTGTTTCAAATCTCTTTAAAATATGGCTTTTCTCTCTTGTAACTTATTGATTTACTTTATCATTTTATTCAAACAAAAAAGAACTTAATCAAAACTTTCTATAAATACTTATATGGTGATAGAAATTTGGTTGTAATTTATTTATTGGGTTTTGAACTCTGAATCTCTGTTAGACTAAAAGTTCTGACTATGTTTTTATAGTTTCTTCCATTTGGATTGTACATATCCTTGCCGATAATTTGGCTGAAGTCTTGAAGCATCCTAAAATTCTTTTATTGGCACCTGAGCTAACATTTGTTGCCAATCTTCTTTTTTTCTTCTTCTTCTTCTTCTTCTTCTTCTTCTTCTTCTTCTTCTCCCCAAAACCCCTCAGTATATAGTTGTACATTCTAGTTGTAGGTCCTTCTGCTTTTGCTATGTGGGATGCTCCCTCAGCATGGCTTGATGAGCAGTGCCATGTCCGCACCCAGGATCCAAACCGGCGAAACCCGGGGCCACCAAAGCAGAGCACGCAAACTTAACCACTCGGCCACGGGGCCAGCCCCATAAGATAATCTCTTGAAAATGAACATCAGTCTTTTTCATCCCGTGTCTCTTGGACCTTTTGAAACTGCTAAGAAAGCAAAAAGTGGACAGAAGACAGTAACTCAAAGAAGCCTTTTGGCTCTTGAACTAAGACAGTGGGTAAAATTTCCACAAATTATGAGACTGACAAAAATACTCTTATTGTTAAAATTTAGAAATTTGGTTATTAAATATCCACTGGGGGCTGGCCTGGTGGTGTAGTAGTTAAGTTCGTGTGCTCTGCTTCAGCGGCTGGAGTTTGCAGGTTCCAGTCTTGGGCGCGGACCTACATACCACTCATCAAGCCATGCTGTGGTAACATCCTACATACAAAATAGAGGAAGGTCTGCACAGATGTTAGCTCAGGAACAGTCTTCCTCAAGCAAAAAGAGGAAGACTGGCAACAGATGTTAGCTCAGGGCCAATCTTCCTCACCAAACAACAACAACAACAACAAAAATCCATTGGAATAATAAATGAGATTAAAGTAATCAGTAATGTAATATTCTGAAGGCATTTGACATTAATCAGAATATATTAAGTGATTAAAGTTTTAGTTCTGGTGGCAGGAACTTAAACTCTCCTTTATAAAATTCCTGTTATTGTTAATGCTAAATTATTGTAAAAGTAATACATGTTCATGCAAGAGAACTAGTATGACATAATTCTAATAGTGGCTAACTTTAGATAGAGTTCATTGTATTTTGCTGTTCCTTGTACACTTGTTTATTCCTCAAAACAATCATATGAGGCAATTTTTCCTATGTCATAGGAATAGGAAAATTTTTCCTATTTCATAGATGAGGAAACTGAATACAGAGAAATGAAGGGACTTTAACAAGGCTACACAGTATTTGAAGCCAAGCAGTCTGGCCTTAGAGTCTGTGCCTTTAACCTGTCTTTGGTATTGCTTGTCACTAAGTAGTTAAGAACTTGGTGGTGGTTAAGAACTAGTTAAGGAGTAAGAAAGACTTGGTCTTAGATCGTGGCTGCGGCTTTACCTCTTGTGACAAGAGCCTGTCTCTTGTTCTCTCTGAACCTCAGTATTCTTGTTTATAAAACAATGATTGTTTTGGGGATAAAAATGAGATAATGTTTGTTAACTGCTTAGCACACTATTTAGCAGACACTATGCTTGTTCAATAGATGGTAAGTATTATTATAACAGATACTGATAATCAAAATGAAAAAAGTCACTAAAAGAAAACGTTTGTTAGCATTTTGAGCTGTATGCTTCCAGTCTTTTAAAAACGTGTTTCTCGATTTATTAATATTTCTTCTTTTATTTATGTTACTTTTCTTCTTTGTACAACTTTTTCTTGTTTATGTTTCACACAAAGGGCAGGAAGGCTTGAATTTGTCTGTATCACTTAGCAGTAAGGCAAGCCTTTTTCAGCTTCTACGCTAGGCAAAATGTTTTTTTCTCTGCATGTTTAGGAATGGAAAGTTGAGATGGAAGAGGGCAGAGAAGTATTTACTACTCCTTTATTTTTCTTTTTAAACAAAAATAAGATTCTGTGTGAATTAAAATTTCTGATATAATGTTTACAAATCAACAAAATGTAGGATACTAGAAGTAGACAAGAGAACGTGTGTTAGTATTAGTTTTATTAAAATAACAATGAAACTCTAGTTTCAGAATATTTAGAGTTAACTGAAAACACTGTATCTGAATGAACAGTCCTAGTGAATGTAACTGTTTCTTCTTGATGAGTGAGATTATAGAAGTCTGACCATATATTGCAATGTTAAATAAATTCACTGGTTGTGGTTGGTATAGCAGTAACTAAACTAATCCCCCTTTCTATAGCCTTAGTGACAAAACATGGCTAATGCTCTTTTTTTTTTCCTTTAAGGTCTACGCACAATGAGCTGGAAAAGAATCGGTGAGTCAGTGATGAGATGCAGCTTTCATTTATGTTAAAAAAGCAAACTCAATGTTTTACCTGTGAAAATAATGTAATAGTGCATATCTAATTATATAATTTTAAAAAAAATGTATAGCATATCATGATTCTGATATATATGTATTCTCTCCAAAAAAATGACTTAAATAATAAGCTTATACTATCTAAATTGGAAGAGGTAAATACATTTTTAAGCTCATTTGAATTTTTAGTTTATGGTATAGCCTTCTTTATTTCTGTCTCTGAAAATGGGTTAAGTGTGATAGGCTCAGGGTTTAAATGTGGTCTTGCTAAAGGATTAGATTTCTTTAGTGTAGCTAATAAATATTATGAAAAATTGTAGGATATTCAGTTTCTTTGCAGTTTGTTCATTCATTCGTTCATTTATTCACACACACAACAAATCTTTATTAAGCATAAACTATATGTTAGTGCCTCACAGGCATAATATTTTACATAGGAAATACAAGAGTGTGTAAGATAGTTTGTGTCCTTAAGGAACTTACAGCTTCCTGGGGGAGACAAACAGGTAATTAAAATACTGTATAGTGTGGAAAGTATGGTAGTGCAGAAGCAGAGGGTGCTGAGAGATCATTTTGGATGGTCACTCAGTTCTCTTTTGAGGGAGTCTTGGAAGGCTCTGCAGAGGATGGTGAGTGAGCACCGTGTGTTGAGAAAACTGCAGGAGGTTCGATATGAGAAGAAAAGATTGTAGCCAAAAGGCAAGCCAGGACAGATGTTGACAACTATGCTGAAGAGTTTGGACTTTTTCTGAGAGCAATAGGGAGCAGTTGAATGATTTTAAGGTGGGTTGTCATAAGATCAGATTTGTATTTTGGAAAGATCACTTTGGCTACAGTGTGAAGAACTGGTTGATTGGGAGAAGGGATGTCAGAGACAGGAAAACTCTTTTGGAGGCTATTGGAAGCCTCTAAAGTAAAAGATGATGGTAACCATTGGAGATAGAAGTAGACAGAATAAAGAGATAGTATGGAATAGAATCAGTAGAAATTGGTGACTAGTTGGCTATGGAAAGTTAAGTTTTAGATGGTATTACCATTTACCGAGAAACAGTATAGGAAGAGGACAAGTTTGGGAGAGGAAATGAGGATTGTAGGAGTAAAGTATTCTCTTTTTGATACAGAGGTTAGATTAATAACCAACAAATTGGAGTTGTCTGCACCAGCCATTTTCGTCAAACAAGATCTCCATGACCTTAAACTTTTTGTCCTGCCTTTTTTTAAATAGAAGGGGCCTTATGGATGGACTAGCCTAACTGCCTCATTGCAGATGAATTTAAATGTCAAATCCTCTTGAACAGGCTTAGCATCGTCCTCCAGGCTGACTTAGTGGTTTTTACCACTTTGTTTGCACAATGATCTGTTCATATTTCCTATTGTAAAACTTAACCAGGTAGTATTGTAATTATCTGTTCATATGTTTCTTTCTGCCAGATGACTGTGACTGCCTAAAAGGCAGGGATTCTGTTTTGTTCAATTTTGTATCCTTAGTGCCTAACATTTCATGCAGGTATAGTGGATAATGGCTTTAATATTGAGTGAAGGACGGAACTAGAGGAAGTTTACTGGTCTAGTCAAAGGTGTTTTGCTAGTTTGTGGCAAAGCAGTTTGGCAGGAGACCTTTTATTTTAAAGAATCTCTTTTCTGCCTTATATTTCCAGTATATTAAAGGAAGTATCTGGCTAGTTTAAACATGACAAAAAGACCAAGAAATGACAGCTCTGAGGATTCTGAAAATGAAACCTTATATTGAACTTTAAATTAGAGCACAAAGTGTATTTGGGGCCACATGTTTTAAATACTGATAAACATGTGGCTTTTATAATTATTTCACCCACCTAAATGTGGTCCTTGGAAGACCTTCACTGGAAATCTGGCAAAAACTTGTTTAACCCTGGAGTAAAGAGATTCTTTTGTAAACTGTTTGGAATGGAGCTTTTTAAATCTTTGAGTAAACTTTGTTTAATGAATTCTGCATATCACTTCTGACTTATTGATAAGTCAGAAGTAGTACTTTATCATCCATAATACTACTTTGATATGCCCTGAAGTTGTTTAATCTAGTATCTGTCTATGGCACTGGTATAATGTGTGTGGCTTTTATTGCCTGAATTGTAGGTGATCTGTGTCTCTAGTGAAGGCTTTTTGTTCCCATTTTATTTACTTAGATCTAAGACTTTCTGGCTGGTTTCCTACCCTGCCTCACTTAAGGCATGGTTCCCTTGTCTTCTGATAGTCCTAGATAGTCATAATTCCTCAAATTATTTCTCCTCCTCCCTCCCTTCTTCCCTCCTTTCCTTTTTCCCTCCTTCTCTCCTTCTCTTCCTTGAGGCTTAATTGAGAGGTAATATAGAATTAACTTTTCCAAGGTGTATTTGCTTTTAAAACTGGTATTTATCAATGTCAATAAATCCCTAATTTAGTGGAATGTGTAAGAGGGTGAGTGCCAAAGGAAGAATCCAGTTGGATAACCTGTAGTCCACTTCTGAAAAGTTACTGGCTTGTTATTTAGCAAAAAGACAAAAATATTGGTAGACACAGGATGATTTAAACGGAAGGAGATGTTTTAGCCAAATAGAAGGAAGGCAGCACAGGAATATTTTTAAAATTTAAGCCTATATTGTTATTTTTTTTAAGCCCCCAGCCAGTTCTATTTAATGGCCATCTTTTTTCCCAGGGCACCATTTTTATTTGACATGTTAAAGAAAATTAACTTAGCTTTGTCATTCTCTAAAATAAATAGAATTTTGTCTTTACCTTTCATTTACTTTTGAGTGTGAGCTTATATAAGGAAAGTAATTCACTATCAAAAGGATAATTTGATTTTGTCTTCATTCTGAAAAGATATTCCTGAAATGATTCATATTCTTGAAATTTTGCCACTTTATATATAATATATTCATGTCAGAAGTTTTTTTTAGCTTGGTTCTAAAATCTTGCATATAAAGCTGCTCTGAGTTAGTGTTTTTTACTGGGACAATGCAGTGAGAATTAGAGTAGATGATTTTGAATTGTTAGTGAATGACAGAGTAATTCCAGATGGCTATCTCAAACAAAGCTCTAAGATTGTTGAAGCCCTGGATCTGACCTTGAGGAGACAATAGTCAACAAATATTGAGGTTCATATACTCCCAGATCTCAGAGGGAAGCCTAATGGTGGAGATTTGGGGTCTGGCAGGCCTAGAGTTATTTGCTCTGGCCCCCAGTTACTCCAAGATACTCACAGTCCATTAGGGAGCTTTACATAGTTTCAGGACTGATGAAGAAATTCAGATTCTTTCTTGGATAGGTCTTGGGGGCTTATTTCTGCCTAAAACCCTGATGGTTACACTGAGCCTGGTCTAGATGGTTCAGAGCATTTGTTACTTGTGTACTTACCCTGTTCCCTAGACCCACAACAGGTCATTCCAGGCTCAGGGAGTGGAGGTAAAAGGGAAGCATAATACCTTTGGATGTTCTGCATTCTTCATGAACCTGTGTGAATTATCTGATGGTAAAATTAACGAGTCTGAGATTTAAGAATTAAGAATTTACGTTGCCCATTGACTTATCTTATGAGTTGGGTCCTTTGCCAGAGAAGAAACCATTTAGTACAGATTTTAGATCGCTTCACTGCTTTTTCATTTTCTTTATTCAAATTCCTGATGTTTTCGAAAGAGTCCACAACTTTAATAGAACTTTAATGGTCAAGAATTTAGTGCTGACTGCAGGAGAGGCTGTTCAACCTTAATAGCTGTCATTCCATTGAAACAAAGGCTTACCCTTATTACAACTTTGGCAAAGCTAGATGGACCAAATGAGGACACTGGTCTAATAATGCCTTCCTAGGCAGAGCAGAAGTCCTGAGTATTTGTGATAAAAGAGAAGCATGTTCAATGAATGGTAATAGGTGTCCTCCATATAGAGACTTCCTCATAATTCTGAGGGAAAGATGAAAATGAGCATTTATGGAGTACTGTTCCCTCACTCTGCAAGGCTATTATATAATCCCGTAAGGTAGGAACGCAGAAAGTGTAGGTCAAAGTGTTATTGAAAACTAGCCATGTTGACCATCATAACTACAATTTGAAGCAAGATGATAGGAACACAAAACAGTCCTAATCATGATCCTGTCTGATCATAAATATGATAGCTATGTTTAATATCAGTCTTTCTCTTCAGTAATGATTAATAAATAATGTACTTGGCATCATAGTAGATAAAATGAAGTATAAGATACTGGCCCTATCCTATCCTTAAGGTTAAGGTTATTGTAATTTGGTAGTTATAGGTTTCATCTTTCAATACCAGCATCTGGTTAAGTTATCAGTGAATGTCTAGAAAGGTGCATTAAAAAGAGTTTCTCAAACTGAAGATTGAAACCCATTAGTGGTCTTTGCAGTCATTTTGAAAAATAAGTAGAATAGAATAGAAAATAACCAAAGTGCATTGTTTGAAGTAAACTTAAATGTAGAATTGTAAAACTTGTGTATCCTGGGTCATGATGTAAAATACTGGGTCATAGTCAAAAAGCCACTGCTCTGGATAGTCAAGGAGAATATATGCTGAGCCATGAAGAAGAGGTAGATTTGAATCTAAGGAAAGAATAAGGAAAAGGGGTCAGCGTGAGTAGAGCCATAGAAGCAGGAAGGTGGCATCATAAGCTGTGATCAGGAAAGTGAGTAGACCATATTGAGTGGAAGAGCAAAGTCCATCAAATTAGTAGTGGGAAATGAGGCCAGAGAGGTGTTTTGGTATTAGATTGTGGAATATTATTGAATATCAAGGAATTTAGATTTTATTTTTTGGCAGTAGTGAATTTTTGAGGTTTTTGAAGCAAAGAGATAGGCTTGATCAAAGCATTTGTGTATTTTTAAAAGTACAGTCCAGCTGTAGAAGCAAGGAGATTAGTTTGGATGCTTTTGCAGTAGCCATATAGTAGAAGGATATAAGAACCAGCACTCAGGTGATGGAATTGGGAACAGAAGAGAGAGGACTAAGAAACACCATAAAGAAAGAATATTATTTTCTGTTAAATGCTAGTGTTCATTCCTCCTTAAATTTCATTCTTCACATAGCAGCAAGAGTGATCTTCTCAAACAATATATCAGATCATGTCATTTCTGTTTACAGTCCTCCACTGGCTTCCCATTGCTATTAGATAAAATCTATGACCTACAAAGTCCTACCGCTCTATCCCTTCTCTCCTATGGTCCAGCTGACACTGTTTCCTTTCTTTTCATCAAACACACCATGTTCATTTCCATCTTAGGGCTTTTGCACTTGCTCTTCCTTCTGCTTAGAAAGCCCTTGCTCTAGCTCTTCATCATTATTTAGTTCTCAGTTCTCAGGTTATCTCCTTAGACAATAGTAATCGCCCCACCAGTCACTCCCTATCCCACTGCCTTTTCTATCACCTTAACATTTATCTCTGTCTGAATTATTTATTTGAGTTATTTTAGTTCTTTCGCTAGAATATAAGTTGCAGGAAGGCAAAGACTTTGTCTTATTTACCCTTAACACATAGGAGTCCTTCACTAAATATTCATTGAATTAAAAAGTGATTATATGTGCTATTGAGTATATCTATAATTGATATGTTATTGAATTATAATAAATTAAGTGAAAAATGAAAAATATATAAAATACTCTTGAGAGCTCAACAGACATATTATGATAAAATAATTTCATAGGAGATAAATGGAAAATTTAATGAATTCTTAAAATGTAAAGAAGTTATATGCAAAAAACTTGGTAAGTGGGAACATCTTAAGGGATTTTTACTGTGCAGGACTTTATCTTGCTTATAAGAAGAGAATCAATAACTTTTTTTGAGCCTAATTGATTCTTTCAGTTCATTAGGATATTATATAGGGCACTAAGACAAAGACAGGTAATTTTATAAAGGGGAACAGTTTACCTGATGGAGTTCGTGCTCCACTTGTGACGTCTTTACTCCTTTCCATGAGTTGAAAATGGTAAGCATTTTTATGAGGTAAAGATTTATATGTACTTGGAGACTAGAGTATCATAACTTTTTTGTGATTTGTGTAAATTTCAACTTTTTTGTGTTAGAATTTTTGATGTATTAGTTATGATTATCCCAATAGTTTGGACATGATAATATAATATTTTTTTCTACACAATCTGCATGTCCCTGTTTGACATGGACGTTTTGATAGAGTGGTTGATTTGATCTACTTTATCTTAGAACAAAACATAAGAGTAATAAATCTTTGGGTTAGGCAATGGTTTCTTAGTACATCACCTGGCTAGGATTCCTTGGCAGGAGGAGCATATCTTAACTGGTTTTAGCTGCATGTTTTAGGTGCTTGTATGGCATTTGTTTAAAAAGAACATACACTTTTATATATGCTGTGCACATTCTAGAAAAAAATGTGCATTTTTTTTGTTAGGAGGAAAAACAAATTATAAAATTGGTTTGGTAGAACTTTCTTTAAACTCTTACCTCAACTAATAGTACCTAAAGGATATTTGTTTGCGTTAAAGGCAAGTTATGGGGTTAGGGAAACTAAACTTTTATTGTAGGTTTGAAATATATAACTATAGCTGGATCAAAAGTCTAAAGTTTTGGACTAGGTTTGACGATTCTGGATAGTTTAGTCAAAAGCTCTTCTTAGCCTTGGTTTATTACCAAAGATACAAATCTCAGTATGAAAATACCTTATAGTAACTTCCTTAGCCTGATAAAGGGCATTTATGAAAAACCCACAGCTAATATCATACTTAGTGGTGAAAGACTGAATGCTTTCCCTTAAGATCAGGAATAAGACAAGGATGTCTGCTCTCATGACTTTTATTTAACATTGTATTAGAGGTTCTAGCCAGGGCAGTTAGGTAAGAGAAAGAAAGAAAAGGCGTTCAGATTTCTCTTTGTAGATGTTATAGTTTTATGTATAGAAGATCTTAAGGAATTTCACAAAAGAACTATTATAGCTCATAAACGAATTTAGCAAAGTTGTGTTTCTACAAACCAGCAATGAAAATCTGAAAATGAATTTAAGAAAACAATTCCATTTACAATAGCATCCAAAAGAATAAAATACCTAGGAATAAATTTAACTAAGGAGGTGAAAGATTTGTATGCTGAAAACTACAAAACACTGTTCAAAGACATTAAAGATGACCCAAATAGATGGAAAGACATCCTATGTTTATGGATTGGAAGACTTAAAATTGTCAAGATGGCAGTACTCTCCATATTGATCTACAGATTCAATGTAAGCCATATCAAAATCTCAGCTTCCTTTTTAGCAAGAATTGACAACTGATCCTAAAGTTCGCATGGAAATGCAGGATACCCAGAATACCAAAACAATCTTGAAAAGAACAAAGTTGGAAGACTCATACTTCCCAATTTCAAAACTTACTACAAAGCTATGTGATCAAGATAGTGTGATATTTGCCTAAGAATAGACTTAGAGATCAATGGAATAGGGTTCAGAGATAATCCCTCATAATTATGGTCAATTAATTTTTGACAAGGCTGCCAAGACAATTCAATGTCTTTTCAATAAATGATGCTGACACAACTGGATATCTACATGCAAAATAATGAAGTCGGATCCCTACATCACACCATACAAAAATTAACTCAAAATGGATCATAGACCTGAATTTAAGAGCTAAAACTATAAAATTCTTAGACAACATGAGAGTAAATCTTTGTGACTTTGGACTAGGTAATGGTTTATTCCATATGAAACAAAAAATACAAACCACAAAATAAAACATAGAAACATTGGACTTCATCAAAATTAAAAAATTTGTGCTTCAAAGGACGCTGTCAAGAAAGTGAAGACGGGGCTGGCCCCATGGCCAAGTGGTTAAGTTTGTGCACTCTACTTCGGTGGTCCACGGTTTTACCGGTTGGGGTCCTGGGTGTGGACATGGCACCGCTCATCAGGCCATGCTGCGGTGGCATCCCACATGCCACAACTAGAAGGACTCACAACTAAAATATATACAACTATGTACTGGGGGGATTTGGGGAGAAAAAGGAAAACTAAAATCTTTTTTAAAAAAAAGTGAAGACAAATTACAGAATGGGAGAAAATACTTGCAAAACATACATCTGACAAGAGACTTGTATCCAGAATATATAAAGAACTCTTAAAACTAAACAATAAAAAGACAACCCAATATAAAAATGGGCAAAGGATTTGAATAGATATTTCTCCAAAAAAGCAATACACAAATGGCTAATAAGCACATTAAAAAATACTCAACATCAGTGATCAATAAGAAAGTGCAAATCAAAACTATGAAATAACCACTTCACACTCACTAAAATGGCTCACTAGTGTTACTCATCAACTTTGTGGTCAGCCATTCATCATACCAGTCACCACTGATTAGGGAAAAGGTCCTGAAAAGAACACTGACCTCGCAGTTCGGCACTTAAAAAGTGCTGATGTCATCATCATCTGATGGCACTGCACAAATGACTCAACACTTTACAATGTCCTTAATAACCACATATGTTTCTAATATATTATATGGTGCTACTACCTGATGTGGTTTGAGTACTTCATAATGAGGAAAGATTGAGCTCTGTAACGTATAAAAAGGATATATTTAAAGATTTTTAAGAGCCCCTAATTAACAATGAAATCTAACAAAATTAAGACCATATATTGAAAGAATATAATAATTGTATCAGTTTCACTTAAGGTATAATAAAATATAACTCGATTGTGTTTGTTAGGCCTGGAACAACAAAATTTGAAAAGTATAGTTGTGGAGGGAAGGAGAAACAGCATTGTTCAGAGGCCAGGAAATAGCTACTGTTCTAGTTTTCTGATAAGGCAAATAAAAATGATGGCTACTTCCCTTTCTTAGTCTAAAGATGGAAAACTGAAACACCTATTTTTAATTCATGTAAAAGTCCTGAAGAAGATAGTGGCATAACTTGGAGATGTAGGTTTGGTTCCAGACTACTACAATGAAGTGAGTTACACGAATTTTTTGCATATAAAAGTTATGTTTACACTATACCGTAGTCGTCTAAGTGTGCAATAGCTTATGTGTAAAAAAGCAATGTACATACCTTACGTAAAATCTACTTTATTGCTGAAAAATGCTAACCATCATCTGAGGCTTCATTGAGTTGTAATCTTTTTGCTGGTGGAGGGTTTTGCCTTCAATTTGTAAAAAATGCAATATCTGCAAAGGCCAATAAATCAAAGTGCAATAAAACAAGGTATGCCTGTAATTTTATTCTTTGTATTTCTTTAGACAGTCCAGTTACAGTATTGAGTTATTGAGAGTAACTATAGAACACTAAAAAAGTAGCTATGCATTGGAAAGTAGGGGACACTTATTTAACTGAATTGGACTATTTATGAAGCTATGGAGCCAGATAAATATAGAAGTTAACATTATCAACCAATACACAGAGTAACATGATCATTTTTCAGAGACATGTAATTGATGCATTTATTTTTATATGCAAGTAAATGAATATACAGAAAAATGAATATACAAAAAAATGAATATGTAAAAACTATATTTTACAGGGGTAGGAATGCTGAAAACTGTAGACAAACTAAAAAAATAGCTGTAAGAGTGCAGAGATAGGCACTTGTTAGAGTTGGGATTGAATGTTATATGAGATAGAGATGAAGTAACGGGTGAGTTTTGGAGATAAAATTTATGGTTAATAGAGGAAGCATAGCTAGGATAGAATTACATCTAAAATGCAGTCTATGCAATGAAGTCATTGCACTTGTGTCTAGATAGATTCACAGTTTGTGTATTGACCTTTGTCAGAAATAGCTCATTAAGGCTAAGCTTTCTACTCCCTGACCCAGGCTGCAAGGTGACAGAGGCTGACTCAGACAAGGATTGCATTCTAGAAACCATGTGTTCTCAGAACTTCAGCTATCCATTTCCTGAAGTTTAAATCAACTCTACAACATTGGAAGAGATGCGATCATTAGGTCTTAAAAATAACCCAGAAATATAACTTGAAACTCAGCTTCTAAAATTATGTTTAGAAATAAACAAATAATTAAGTCAGACTTTAAATAATTGACATGGTAAATATTATAGTGAAGGTGCAGTAGCTTTTTATCCAAGTGATTGCAAAGTCTGTATCTCAGTGCAGCTATAACTTGTTTAAGAAAACATTTCCTCTCAAACTATGAATTCATAATTTTAAAAAAGGGAATAATTTAATAGATTTTTCTGATATATTTTAGATGCAGCATTCAAAAATTTATTCTGTTAGCAACTTTGACGGATGTGTTTAATCCATAAAACTTAACAAATCTTTTATACTGATGCTCGTAATAATTATACAGCAGCAGAAGTCTACTAGACTTTAAGGTAACACAGTGCCTTAAACATGTGCCATATAACAACGTTTTGGTCAACGATGGACTGCATATATGATGGTCGTCCGATAAGATTAGTACCATATAGCCTAGGTTTGTAGTAGCCTATACCATCCAGGTTTGTGTAAGTACGCTCTGTGATGTTCACACAATGAAATTGCCTAATTTCTCAGAATGTATCCCTGTCATTAAGTGATGTATGACTATATGCTATTTTGCTAAATTATTTTGCCTATACAGTAATTAATGCAGTTTAACTACTCTGATAAATACTGGTTTAACAATAATAACAAGTGGAATTGGAGTACTTTTTCTTAAACTAGCATCTTATTCATTTAAAGAAATTTCTATTTTGGTATAAATTTTGGCAATTAAAGCATGCCAAGAGTCACATCAGTAAGAAATCTTTTTATTACATGAAAGACTTCTTCAGTATCTTGCATTTACTTATGTTTTAAAAATAGAGATTCAGATTATTTTTATATATTTTAGCTCTTGCAGAGAAGGAGATAGTTATTTTGTACTTGTTTATCTTTTGCTACGTATTCTAGTAAATAAGGCTAATCAAAAGTCCCATGGGTGTTACTAGTGAAAAACCACAGGTCTAAAGGAGGATTCAGTGATGAGAATAGAAATTCCTAATATGGTTAGTTGCTAACCAGTTCTTGAAGACAAATTTGCTTGAAAAATAATTAATTCAGCCCTGGGACAAACACGTGATATATTGCTTATACTCATGTCTTCTAAATCAAGAAAAGTTGAAACTTAATGAACTCATAAGTAAATGACTTCCTTGTTTTGTTATTTTGGGGAAAGCCAATGGAGAAAGGTAATTTAAATACTAAACATGGTTTAGGAGCTAAATTATCAAAAAGGATATCTGGAATCCAACACAGATGACTTCTTTGGGGATATGTAATGCATATTGAAGTGATAATTGTACCAGAAGTTAGAAGATAATAATTTTTCCTTTCATCTCTACTACTAATAGGCTATAGATGTTATATAAGTTATCTAACATCTTGGGGTCTTGCTTTCCCTGTAAAGGAGGAGACCTCTCTGAATTCTTTCCCTACATGAAAAATTTTATAGTTCTGTCAATTTTTTAAGTTCAGTAATTGTAGCCATATTAGAAACTTAATTACTATTCTGTCTCCAAACCGTTTTCCTTGATATAAATATATACATATGTGTGTATCTATGTAAATACCCACACATACATACAAAATAAAAGAAGAGCTGGAAAAATGAGCTTAGAACCTCACCTCATTCAAACTTTGGAACTTTGTAAAATATCTAAAGATTATTATAACACATGGTGCTATAGCTACAGTGATAAAAATTTATTTTATAAGTACTTATTTTATAAGGATAAATAGTAAATATTTCTATATAACTAGAATTTGCCCTAAGAAGCATATACGTCTGTGTCTGTAAATAATATAAACACATTCCTTAAAACTGTACACACACACACACACACATATAGATATGAATTCTGAGATTTAAATACTAATGAATGTATAGGACCTTGTCCCTTTTGGAAAAACACATATCATTGACTTTTAAGGAAATGTAACAATTTAATCTATAAACATTATGGTGCAAAATACTGGTCAGTTTTTTTCCCCCCAAAGATTGGCACCTGAGCTAACATCTGTTGCCAATCATTTTTTTTTCCCTTCTTCTCCCCAAAGCTCCCCAATGCGTAGTTGTATATCCCTCTGGTTGGGCTTTGTGGGACGCTGTCTCAGCCTGGCTTGATGAGTGGTGCCATGTCTGCACCTAGGATCCAAACCGGCCAAAACATGGGCCACCACCGAAGCAGAGTGCATGAACCTAACCAATTGGCTGGCCCCACTGGTTGCTTCTTTTTGTTTTGTAATTCTCTGACAAGTTTATGTTTGCACAGGCTTCAGAAATCTGGTTTTGTGGTTGTAACTGTATTGTATTGGTATGTGGAATCAGTCATTTTAATAGGCCCCAGTGATCATTAGATGAGGTGTGCCATACCAGGAGTAAAAGGCATACTACTGTTACACAAAACTCCAAGGAAGGATGACTTAGTTTATTTAGAACGTTTGTCTACAAACAGTCTAAAGAGAAAGTAGATGCAGATCAGTATGTTGGAATCTTTCTTCCTTACCATTTGGACAATCAGAGTAGCTTTTCAATAACGTCCTCACTGCTTTGATAGTCTGCCAAGCCCATCTCTAATTTTGGGACAGCTCCACTATTTATTTTTTTCCCTCCTTCAGAGGTGCTAAGGGTCCTGGAAATCAGAGCTGTGCTGACTGGATCTGTAGAACTTTTTGCTGTCCTTAACTGTAACCTCCTTACGGATCAGCCATTCTCACTCCTTATTGTCTCCCTATAAGCGTTTATCTTATAAATGTGACTGTTGTGACTATTCAAACTTTTTTTTAAAAATCCCTCCAGCAGGGTGTGGAGCAAAAGCACAAAGCTAGGGGTCATCAAAAATCACATTCCAGTTTTTGGATAGGGCTTTAGTTTCTTTAAAATTAGGTGATAGAATTGAATGATCTTTAAGATCTCTTCTAATCTGAAAAAATTCTGAGATTTCAAGCATCCAATCCTGCTTTTTACTCTCAGATCTAGTTTTTGAACCCAGAGCTAGGGCCCATATCTCCCAACTCCTAGTCTGAAGATGTTTCCAGTATGATATTATAACTCCCATTTCCTTCTTTGCTGAAAATAGGATGCCTGGTCCTAACTTCTTCATCTTCCCCTATATTTTCTGCTTTTATACTTATGGCTCAAATTCCTCTCTGTTCATTGTTCCTCCTTTTACAAAGGCAATAAATGTAATCCTATCTGTACATTTCCATAGATGATAAAGCTGGAAGGGACCTTAGAAAATAAATCATTTAGTCTAGTATTCTTATTTTATGGATAAGGAAACCTAAGTCCCTCCAATTTACATGCGCCACCACGCTGATCAGTGACAAAGTCAGGATGAGAACCTAGATTTTTCTGATTCCCAAATCACAACTTTTTCAAGGTATAGCTAAAATGTGTTTTTCAAGAAGTCTTTCCTGATTGTTCAAAGTGATACCTCCTCTAAATTCCTCTCTCTTCACTGTGTCACTCAGATGAATTTTAACCCACACTACCTTATACTGTAATGTCCTCTCTTTCTAGATCATATATATTCCCTGAGGGGAGGGACTATAACTTGCTTGTCTTTGTATCTGACACAGTGTCTTGCACATAACAGGTGGTCAGTGAATTAGTAATTAACACTTTTATTTGTTTGATTTTTGTAGCAGGCTATGCACCTCATGTTAGATTAAGAGAAAGAATTTAAATGCCAAGTCAAATAAATAGCTGTGTGTTTTTGTTTTGTTTTGTTTTGTGAAACCTGCCACTTGAAGATAGAAAATATTTTAGGAAGGCACATAGAGATATTTGCCACCCTGCAAATACCTTCCCTTTCCAAGGAAAGTAGTTATGTTCTCCACGCTTGCTTCAGAGAGAACAGTTTGTCCCCATAGGATATTCTAGGTAATATGACCCACTTAGGAAATATGTGGTGGTTGTGCTTCATAATAGGGACCTCTGCTGAAGTTGTCGTACCTTGGGAAAATGCCTCTTGAGTGTGATGGTTTTACAGATGAAAATACATTTCTCTCTGTATTTGAATTGGTATACGGCAGACCAAGAAACTCAACTGTGACTTAATGTTTTACTATAAATAGCATAGAAGCTGTGACAGATCTTTTGTTGTGGGTGTAAAAACATTTCCTCAAAATGTTTGGAATTTATACAAGTGTCTTGCCCTTGATGTGTTGTCACCCTCTTCTGTCTACATAGCTATATAACTTGATATCAGCATTTTATTAAATTTCAGCTTGCTTTCTTAGATATAGACTCTTCTCTATGATTTTTATCTGCAGTTGTGTGTTAATCCTGTTTTGCTTCTGATTTTTTGTAACTTGGTTTATTCTGATAGCTGTTTAATTTGATGTCATTAAAAGCCTGTAGAATCATTTAAACAGATCCTTTAATGGAAGTTTCCATGATCAGCTAGAACATTGTTCTTGGGAGGAGCCTTGGGAAGACTTACTCTCTTTTGGAAGGGTAATGTCTCTCTCAGTTTAGAATTAATAGCTGTAAGAAAACATCATAGAATGCTGATAATTTCCCTAAGTCCTTCTAGACAAAGAGATTGTTACTGAAATGTCCATTTGGAGCTCATAGGTATTCATCTAGAGCCATTCTTCTTATACTAGAATTTAAAAATATGTATGTTTGTTTGCGTATGTGTGTATGTAAGAATATAAAAATATGTAGCTTTGTTAAAAAAGCAGTTAGGAGTTTGGCTCATCTGAAAGCTGTGAAGTAATTAAAATAGAGATAACAAGAATAGGAAGTGATCTGTAACTAGAGAATTTCAAATATGGTATACTGAAACTTGTTTTTGCTCTGTTGAGCATTTTATTAGAAATTTAAAAGATAATTATGGTTAGCACGTTTTGACTTATGCTTGGAAGGAAAGATATGGAAAGATATTAGTGGTTAGTTTTTTGCTTTTCTTGAGATTGTAGATTTTTTATTTACATACAAATAAAGATATGTAGATTAATTTACTCATGATTAAGTTAATAGGTATTTGCCTTTTTTTTTTTTTTTTTTTTTTTTTGAGGAAGACTCGCCCTGAGCTAACATCTGTGCCAATCTTCCTCTATATTGTGTGTGGGTTGCTGCCACAGCATGGCTGCCGACAAGTGGTGTGGATCCATGTCTGGGAACTGAACCCTGGGCTGTTGGAGTGGAGTGGGCCGAGCTTAACCACTAGGACGCGGGGCTGACCCCCATTTGCCTGTCATTTTCTAAAGTTTTAATTGGCCTTAGAATTTGCCACAATAAAATTCCTTTTACTTTAAAATTGTAGTCAGCAGTGGTTAATTTAGTAATATTTTAATGGAATAGAAAAATGGATTTCGAACATTAGTTTGAGGGCATTTTCTGGTTAGTGCTTTAATTTAAAAATAAATTTTTTCAGATGGTGGTCTTCTATGGAGAAGCTTTCTTGGAAATGATATGAAGAATTGTATTCTACTTCTATCTAGGATTTCTTGGTTTAGACATAGCAAAGCTGGAGCTCAAACATTTGTTTGAACTTGGCAGCTTTAATTTGCAAAATGACCCTATCTTTCTTGGCAAGTATAAGTTAATTAGAGGTTTCTCAACATTTTTTTTAGTGAAGAAGACTGGCCCTGAGCTAATGTCTGTCACCAATCTTCCTCTTTTTGCTTGAGGAAGATTGGCCCTGAACTAACATCCGTGCCAACTTTCCTCTATTTTCATATGTGGGATGCCACCACAGCATGGCTTAATGAGCAGTGTGTAGGTCCGTGCCCAGGATCTGAACCTGCGAACCCCAGGCTGCCAAAGCTGAGCTTGCAAATTTAACCACTATGCCACTGGGCTGGCCCAACATTTTTGATGGAGCTTTGAGACCTTTAGTAGGGAGGAATTGGATGCTAGTTACAGGTTCAACAAACTGTGGTTAGGAATAAGCAATAGTATCTTTTAGCAGGAGTTTTACTGTTTGCACTAAAGTACAATTTGACCTCTCTCTCAAACTCTCTCCCTTCCCCCACCCTTTGCACTTTTACTTGCAATAAGTAGGAAATATGTTGAAAATTTAGGTTTAGGATTTGTTTTAAACTTCCTTGATCTTGAAAATTTAGAATTTGTTTTGAACCTCCTTTGAATATCAATCTAGGATGACCTACGAGTAATAGGTAATGGTCAGATGTCTATAATAATGGTTTCTTAACAGTTTTATTTACCATTAACCCTGAGATCATGTTTTCTGATTTAAAATCTTTGGTGGAAGTGAGAGTTCATTTGAAGTGGCTTAGTTCCTGGCACTGACAAAAGACTCCAAAAGATAATTAAAAATCAACTGACAAACACTTATAAGAAATTGACTGTATGCTAGGTATTGGTGATAGGATAAAAGAAGTCATCCTGGGCCCTGCTTTTAAGGATTTATAATCTAACTAGGTAGAAGACAAAAGATTATTATTATTATAAAGCCCTATGAGCAATATGTAATTAAGTGCTAAGTTGTATGTATCCCAGATGAGAGTTGAGGTAAACTCATAGCAGGTGGTTATCATGGGCTGAAGCTAATATGAACAATTTAGTTATGAATGATTATTCCTGTGACTTGCATGGCTCTCTAGGAGTTTGTCAAAATTGGTTTTGTCATATTTTCAGTATGTTTGAATGGGCTTTCAGGAGAAATGCTGCACATGAAGCTTTTTTGCTCTTTTAATCATTAAAGTATAGTTTGTCACTTATTTCAGCTATTCAGCATGGATAAGATAGATATGGGCCTGGGACTACATTTAGAGAGTGTGATAAAGCCTTCTTACTTTCTTAATCTATAGTTGCTTTCCTGGTATGTCTCCAATGACAGCTAAAATACAGTGTCATTTTTAATGGCTGTTTTTTCCCTACGAAAGGATGTCTACTACTCTTCTCCCTCTCCTGTAGTGGCAGTGTTGGTGAATGCCCAGGTGTCTTGTGAAAACAACCAAAAGCTTCAACTGGGACAGAAAAATCTGCTATAGCTTTGGGTAAATAAGGATAAGTGAAAGACCATCTCCTTAGCTCTCCAGAATCTCTTAGGTTTAAGTCTTTTTGTTTGGGAGTATTGTTGAAGATGTACATTTTATTCTAGTAATCCCTATATGATGAAGAGCCTAGTAACTTTTGTGATCATGTATTTCCCCTTGTAACTTCTGTTTCCTGTGAGTGCTTCTCAATTTATCCTTTAATAGAGACCCCAAACAAGATGTTTCTGTGGGAAATCCTATTCCTTTGTAAACTTTCTGCCTGCTGTAGCACATCAACCTTAGATTATTGACTTAAAAATTTCAACATATAACCTTTCTCTTTTAAGTTTTCCTAAAAGCCGATATGGGAGGTTGATATGGGATTTTATGCCATAACAAAAAAAAAAAATCTATTTTTCATAAACTGCTTTATTTTCCAATACTTTTATCCAAAAGTAATTTGAGCAATGCTGACCCTTTAAAATAACCTAAAATTAAGTGAGGAAAATATGGGCTATCTAATTTGGAAATGCAATAGCTAAATTAGAATAGGGGAGAAATCTGGAAATTAAGAAAGGATACGCTAAAATTTTTTTCACCAAAATCATAAATTAGACTAGCATTAGGGAGTATATGCCCTTGAAGCTTGAAGGAAGAAATTTCAGATTAAAAAAAAAAAAGGGACAATCCTACTTTACACAGTAAGTGCTAACTAAATAGGGACTTACTACCCTAATAAAAAATGAAAATAAAATCAACGAATTTATCAAGCAATTTAGATCAGTTCTTTGATAAACATTGTTATTGAGTTTTAGTAAGATGTTGGGTTATGTTTCTGTAATATATATGTATTTTTTTTTTAAGATTTTAAAGAAATTTTTCTCCTTTTTCTCCCCAAAGCCCCCCTGGTACATAGTTGTATATTTTAGTTGTGGGTCCTTCCAGTTGTGGCATGTGGGACGCCACCTCAGCATGGTTTGATGAGCATTGCCATGTCTGCGCCCAGGATTCAAACTGACGAAACACTGGGCCGCCTGCAGCAGAGCGCGCGAACTCAACCACTCGGCCACGGGGCCAGCCCCTGTTTCTGTAATATATATGTATTGTCATGGAGGACAACCATCATAGTTTCCCTGAGCCATCTGTTGGTGTCACTGACAAAAACATACTGTTTGGCATTTAGATCATTGGTGTGACCAATTATGGCATTTTTCTCTAAGATTGTAACGTCAGTATGGTTTTTCTATCTTGATTCACTTTATTCCAGCCTGATTCACAATTATTCCTTTACAGAACAGCTTGTATTTGGCATAGCTGTAAAAGAAATCCAGTCTCTTCTAAATAAGGTTCTCTTTCAATTGGAAATTCCATCTTTGCAGTTAAAACATTTGTAAACATAACACAATTTAGATAGAGCTGAACGACTTTGCAAGACTGCTATTTTTGTAATGGAAGAGGCTTTTCCTAAAGAGCAATTTGGTAATACTGGGCTCTTAGAACTCCCTTGAAAGCAGTTGGAATTTACTGCTGCATGTATTGGATCAGATGGAGGAGGAAACGTGTATTAGCTGGCTTGCAATGTTCAGGAAATACTGGTGTGCTTAGGAGAAAATACTGAAAAATTTGGGGTCTTATTTTTTATCGTTTCAAAAGATCCTTCATATATGTTTTGTTTCCTGAAATTAGAGATGTTGGTGATCCTGAAAGATGTTTTGGGATTATCATCCTGTAGTATCTCTAATATCTGAAAGGAAATATAGCCAAGTTGGACAAACTTATCCTCCAAACTCTACCACCTTCTTTGGTTAGAGCAACAATTTTTATGTTCTTGTGGTTGGAATATCCTTAGGCCAGAGAGCCACACACCTGCCCTTATGAATAGCCAGGATTTTGATTGGCGATGGTAACAGAATGTAACATATTCCCTCAGCCTGGTTTTTCATTCTTCTCAGATTCACAGCACAGTATGCATTTTTCAGGGTTATTCTAGAATCAAAGTCTAACGACACGTATGTAGCAGTCCTTCTTAGATGGAAAACTATAATAGTATTGAGTTGAGGCTGGAATCATACAAAATAAATATTAGATCTCTGATTGTTCTCTCATTTAATTTTTTCCTGGGCTTATCCAGAGGAGAGTCAGACTAAGATTTAGACAAATATAAATAGAAACAAGTCACAAATTGTAGTGTTGCAAACCAGTCATAATTTGAACCCAGTTTTTTTACTGATAAAAGCTTGCCTTTTAGGAGACTACAATAATTGTTAATCTGTTGAATATCTTTTCCTTTTCATAAGCGTTTTAAAAAATAAGGTAGTTCTTAAGGCATGTTCACTTTCTATCTACCTAAAAATGTTCATCTGTCATCACCCTAAAACAACACTGAAAAAATTTCTGCTCTATCAGAGGAGAGCATGTCCAGGATTGGTGCCAGGTGTTATGCGAGGCTGCCTCCAAAAGTAACTTTCAAAAACTATTCTTCAGTTGGGCCCTTTGGGGTCAGAAAAAAATGTGATACAGTATAATGGAAGAGAAAGATCAGAAGCGTTAAGTAACATTGAAATAAAAAGTTATACCAAAACATTAAATCTCTCTGCTTGTCAGGATTATGGCATTTAAAAAATTCTTTGAGCCTTATTTTTCCAGAGGTTCCAAATGATTTATGAATACTTCGGGATTATTATTATTTTTTTTAAATTACACATTGGCCAACAAATTGCTCTTTATCCTTTTCCTGTCCCAAGTTTTACCCCCTCCCCCAAAAAACAAAACCGAACAAATGAAAAAACCCTGCATTTTGATTTTGGGGAAATTTTGCTAAAATGTGACTTGAAAAGTAATCCCTGGCTGGCTTGACTGAATTGGCAGATATCCAGCAATGCCAAACCATTTGCCGTCTGCCAGTAGTAAGCATGGTCACCACTTTTAATCATTTAGCTCCCTATTTCAGGTTACTCATATTCAGTACACACTGTGAATATTCATCTTCCAGGGATGCATTAATTCATAGGCCAGAGTGTTCCTGTTCCATTTAATAAAACATGTCTTTCCTCTTAAGTGAATACAGTCTGTTAAAATGAACTATTATACTAAACAGCTCTTATTAGTGGAGCCATTTTTAAAGGCTTTGTGCTGTTTTCATTTTATGCTTCTAAATGAACATTTACATTACAAAGCATTCTTCCTTCGGGTGTGCTGTTTGAGCTGTGTAGGATTGCCATTTTATTAGAGATCAGTAACAATATTTCTTCATTTCCCTCTGCCATCCTGGACTGCAATTTGATATAATACAGCAATTGCACTGAGCTGTGGGTAGGAGTAAGGCTGTGAGAGTTAGACTTAAACTTTTATAGAAGAGTAGACTAATGCTTGTTGTGTACATTTTGTATATAAAACTAGGGCAATGTCTTATAGAACTAACGTTATCACTGTGCCTCAATTTGACTTGCCACCACGTAGGAAGTTTATTTTGGTTTCAAAATGTACTTTACCCCATGGTGGCTGGCAGGGTACAATACTATTGACATCACTGGGTTTCAAATAGAAAATTAACAAGTAGCTACTGTTGTGATTGCAGATTGCCTTCCCAGTCCCTGTGAGAGCATGTTTTTTCTTTTGGACAGCAACACTTCTCAGCCCCTTGGTACCATTAAAGCAGCCAATGGGGGCTGCCAGAATAGGGATGAACACCAACAAAAGGCTGAAGAGTAGAAAAACTGTTAATAATGCGAAAATCTTTAATCAGTTTCCAAATTGATGTGAAAGAAAATAATTTAAAAAATTTCTCTCCCACCCACAGCTAAGTTTTGACAGTAGGCCAGGTTCAGAGCCTGGTCTCTCCAGAGAGGAGTATCCGGATATTTCCCTTCGCCCGAATCCCTGGAGAGTGGCCAAAGGAAAATAAGCTATTTTGTATTTAGAACAAATTGCCACTGTTTTCTCCAGTGATGTGGCCCTATTTCCCAGACTTTGAAACTTGGAATACAGAAAGTTCTTGTGTGACCAAAGAAGAAATATGGTGAATGAATGATCAAGTTTTTTTTTTTTTAAACCAAATCCTCATAAACAGATAAGAGGGGGGTTAAGATGTATGCATGGAAGCTAAATTTAGCACAGAATGGACGTCAAGTGAACAATTTCTGTTAAATCATTTTGGAGATTGGATTCCTTATGGGAGTTTCAGTGAAGAACATATGCCTCCAGAACCAGATTTTAATTATTTTTTTCAAATGAGGCTGTCAGAAGTCAAGTCTTCCTTAGAGATGAATGCAGGACAATAAAAAAAATAATTTGTTTATGTGTGTGTTTACGTGAAGCACTAGAGCTTCAACTGATCAGCAGTCCTGGGATGTTGTAAAAACTGTGCAACACTAGTTTCTCATGGTATCAGACAGGATAAAAACTATACTTTTTTTTTTTTCCCTGCCTTGCATTGTGGAGTATTTCTTTTTAGACTTTCCCATCTCAAACCTGGATTTTCTTAGCTGTTTCTTTTCTCCTTAGTGATTGCCTTCCTGTCAATATTCTTTTTTTTTTTTTTAAAGATTTTATTTTTCCTTTTTCTCCCCAAAGCCCCCCGGTACATAGTTGTATATTTTTCGTTGTGGGTCCTTCTAGTTGTGGCATGTGGGACACTGCCTCAGCGTGGCTTGATGAGCAGTCCCATGTCCATGCCCAGGATCCAAACCAGCAAAACCCTGGGCCGCCGAAGCGGAGCGTGCGAACTTAACCACTTGGCCACGAGGCTCGCCCCATGTCATTATTCTTATCATCACTATTTCTTGAACTGCAACTAGAACAGAAGCCAAACTTAAAAGAGTCAAATTTTCTCCCTGCTAAGAGGCCTGTTAATAAAGTCAGAAAGTTGAAATTGGAGACAAAAAAATTGGACTTAAAAAATTATCTATGAATTTCATCTGACTTTTTTGTCCTAGTCCCCCATTCCTGTAAATACTTTGACAAGTCACTGTGTTGTAATGGCTGTAATTCTTAACCTTTTGCTTCATTATTAAAAGAGATGTCGACTCTAATCAAGAGTTAAGTTAGAGATTGTCGGTTACTCTACATGTGCTCATCTTTCGTGGTGACCTCAGCTGCACACAAAAAAACCCAGTGTAGAATTCTGGCATCCATAAGCAGATCTCTCATGAATATTGGCCTGGCCTCTGATTATATTGTTCGGAGGCCCTAGTATTGCTACCTCAACTTTGGGGAGTTAAGAGTCCCAGAAGTATCCTAGAAATATGTTACATCCCTCCTCCCCACTGTGCCAGTCATTCTGTTTCGTATCGGAAGAACTGAAATGATTGAAAGTATTCCTTCAGTCTTATCTAGAAGATAATTAAAATATAGTGTGATTAGTGTGAAGAGGTATGTCAAGGAAGGCCTCATGAAGAAACAATAGTTTGGCTGTGGGCTGACAAATGAGTTAGATGCCCACTAGGTGGACAGTGGAGAGGAGGGCATTCCTGGTAGAGAAATCAGTAAATATATAAGCACATTTGGTTTGTGGAAGAGGTTTGCAAGGGTATGGGTAATGGGAAGTGAGGCTGGAAAGGTGGTAGGCAGAAGGCCAAATTGTAGCATCTTCAAACAGATAAAGAATACTACTGGCATCTTTTAAAAATCTTGATGGCATCTAGTTCAGTGGCACAATTTGGTGCAGCTCATTTTTTACTGATGATCATTGTTATTGACTGAGTGGCACTTTTTCCTGTTCATATCTCTGAGGTGTAAAGACTAAATAAAATTTTAGCCTACATAGAATCTGTGTAGTTTGAGAAAGAATGTGTCACTATTTTATCATCATTAATTTATTGAGTACTCACATCTCTCCCTCTTCCCCTCATCCTCTCTCCCCCGCCATTCTTCCTCTGTAAACGTTTGAAAAACATAATCCAAGCCATAATTCAGAAATGATGTTCTGAAGTCTAGAACTCTGATAGTGATCTGTGGTAATTTCGTCTAGTAGTTTTAACATAGAATCCTGGAGGTCCTGGGATGTAGTGTGAAATAATGTGAGATTTATTTGAAGTCTTGTTTTATCTTAAAAGTATACTTTGCATTATCTGTGTTTGTTTTTATATAAAATGGTGGGTTTTTCTCAAATCTTTGAGGAAAATTATGAGTTCTGGAAGGCATACTGTATTTATCCTTCTGGCTTTAAGTACTCTCTGGCTCCCTACCATAAGAACTAAGATTTTATTGGGAGAAAGCGATTTAAAAAAAATCTTCCAAGAGTGAATAATGTGTGTCTCAACCTTACTGATTTTATTTCTTATTTGTGTATGGATGAGCCCTTTATTGCTGAGGTGGACAATGTGACTGTAGAATAATTTATATTATTATAATATTATATAGTATATATAATTCATATAATTTGCAACTTCATTATAATACGTGTTAATATTCCTATCTGGTTATTTTACAAGATACAAATTGAATTAAGGGGAATATTAATGAGGGGCCGGCCCCATGGCTAAGTGGTTAAGTTTGCACGCTCCGCCTTCGGTGGCCCAGGGTTTCACTGGTTCGGATCCTGGGCACAGACATGGCACCACTCATCGGGCCACATTGAGGCGGCGTCCCACATGCCACAACTAGAAGGACCCACAACTAAAATATATACAACTGTGTACTGGGGGTTTGGGGGAGAAGAGGGGGGGGGGGGGGGAAGGAGATTGGCAACAGTTGTAAAAAAGAAAAAAAAGAGGAATATTAATAAAAGCAGGTTTTTTTGAAAAGTGAGAAGAGTGTCCAAGCTATTCTCTCCTAAGTTTTTATTTTGTTGTCATTAAGCCTCATGATACCACAACCAGGTCTGATGCTAGGGAAATGCCACTTACTAAGTTACTACCTGGGAGTTACTTTTGTTATTGTCTGTTTATTTTTTGTGAAGTAGGTAATATATAAGTTAGAAGTGAAACATAATTGTATGCCATTTTATGGGAATAGCTTGTCTAAGCTTTCTTATTTCACAAACAGAATAAGCTGAACATGATATTTGGTTTTGTAAATAAAATTCATGAGTAGCATGAATGTGCTTGATATCTGGCTCCATTTTTAATGTCATTTTTCATAAGAAAAGGAGGCAGGCAGATTTTTGGAGGGAGTAACTTTGGAGATTTTCAGAAGATTCTCAACACATTAAATTTTAGAGAAGCATTGGAATATAAAATGTGTAGGATAAGCAGCTAGCTGCTGTCATGTACAAAAGTGTTGTGTAGGGAGTTGGAAAACCTGGCCACAAGCCACTGCAGCTTTGAAGAATGTGGCTCAAGGGAGGACTCTCAGCCCATTGCGTAACATCCAGCCGAGGAAAATACAAGTACTGTCCCTATCACTTGACTTGTTTTCCATTTTGATTTAGTTACTTGGCAAAGTCTTGGTATCCTGTAGTGGAGGAATGAAATACAAGCAAGTTCCAATGAAGGACCATGCCTCCAAGGGCATCAGGGTTTGTGAGGCCAGGCAGGGGTTAAATTTCTTGTTGTTGGGCAGAGGGATTAGAGTTGAGAGAGAGAGAGAGAGACACGACTTGAAAAACATCATCTTATTATATTTGCAGTTTTTTTTCTGAAAGCGAATTCTTTCCCCTCTCCTCCCTCAACAATGTGTGCTTGTGGTTGATATACCTATGCTTTAAAATATCGCAGCTACTAGGAGGGGTCATTTTATAGCAAAATCATATCCCCTCATGTTCTGCGATATTTCATTTCGGCAGTAGAGTTTACAAGGTTTGAAACCAAAAGCAGCATTGGTTCCTTCGGGGAAAAATGATCCCAATCTACCAAAATAAAAGCCAGATAGTCTCTAATTGTTCCTTTTCCCACAAGGGGCTTGCCCTTTGTGAAGGTGTGGGTAATTTTGATAGGACCTTCTTTCTAACAGGGTTAGTCTCTGGGAATTGTCTCTTTTCCCCTGGATAAAACCCACTTTTAAATCTCATTTTAAAACAGACCTCAAAGTGTCTTTGAAAATAAAAGTACTTTAGTATCTCTCCATTTTCTTGTTCCCTCCCTCTCAGCAAGGAGACTCCAGTTTTCTCACAGGGTGCTTCCTACCGCAGTGTCTCATCCTGACTTTGCATCACAGTCACTCATGCTAAATTAGGAAGGATTTTATAGTTTTCGTTGAGCTACCCATGTGTTGTGAAAAGTTAAGTAAATGCTAACTAGGGGGCTAAAATTTTTTCACATTTTCCATCAAGTTTAGTTCCATAAATTTTACAATGTCAGGTTTTTTCTATTGGTTGTTAGTCTAGTGTTCATCAGAATATTCAGAACAGCAGCCTTAACTGTCCCCAATCTGCTTTTCCTACTTTGACTAAAGATACAGGACCATGCCTTTCATGAATCCTTCTTCTCTGTGTCAGCTCTTCCACTTCTTGGAGACTTGGAAAACATCATCTTGTGATACTTGCAATTTTTTTTCTCAGTGCATAAGGATTTTCAAATCAAACCAAGCTTTTTTCTTCTCTGTCTCTTGTCCTCTTTTCTTCCCCCAATATCTTACAGCCCATGATTTGGCAATCCCGTACAGGAGGCTCCTGAGCCACCAGTCACATGAGAATGAAGAAAAGAAAAGAAAGGACCAGATGGCATCAAAAGATACGCCTTTTCTAGGTCGTTGGTGGTTAAGCTTGCAATCTGGTTACTAGCAGGGATGGGGGTAAGGGTAGAGAGCAGCACAGCACCATTGTAAGGGAAGAAGAATTTGGGGATGTTTGTTTCAATAATTTACTGGAGAGAAAAATTTGCACATCAAGGAGAATGGATTTTCTGATTTAACTTTCCAGTTTACAGTCATAGGGTATCCACTACTCTTGGAAGGGTGTATTTACCTAAAAGTGGCATATGTGGAAAACTGTGTGCAGTATTTGGGTGGCGACTTTGAAAAGTGTGGCTCCCCATTGGTCAGCTGCTGTCCTTCAATGGGCATTAACCCTTGGTTATTCTGCTCTTCAAATGCCTGATTCACTTACAAGTAGAAAAACTGGAGGAAATGACATTTGGCTCCCACAGATACACCTTTCCCCACAGGAGAGCAGAGGACATCATTCATCATTCATCCTTTGTACTGTTGTCTTTTTTGGAGGATCGTATTTACAAAATATGGAAAATGGCATAACTGGCCTTTGTGAGACATGATATCTCAGGGTATGTTTTCTTGGTGTAAGCTGTATTTTGGAGCAAACTTATAATTACTTGACTGAAGAAATGTTTAATAGTGGCTAATAAAAAGTATTTTAGAGGGCAGTCTGCCTTCCCTGTTCGTTTAGGCGTTACTTATGCCTTGACTTCCTTGGCCTGGGCTGCTCCTGATTTGACAGTGTTGTTGCAGATCACCAGACTGCTAACTTGGCTGATATTTTCTTAGAGAATTCCAACTCAGTTGTTTTCCCTTGAATAAAGAAAACTAAGGCATTTCTAATTTTAGATTTAAACTTGGTCCCAATATATGAACTTTGAGTCCTGTACTCTTCTTTTAATAACTTTGAAAATCCGTGCTTTTTCATAGACAAATTCAGTATCCTTCAAGTCCAAAGTCAAGTTTCAACCTCTTTTATATGTCTCCCCCCTCCAATTACAGTCTCTCCTTTTATTCAGATTCTTTTGCCCTTGATATCTGTATGACTCATTTCATTATGAACCCAATGAAACAAAACAATATGTTTCATTCTGTAGTCTAGATTATAAACTCTTAGTTTACATTTCTTTTTTTACTTTTCTCACTCAAGCGTCTGGGACATTGCTGAGTACATAAAAGTTACGTAATGAATATACAACTGAATGATTTAAAAAAGAGAAAAAAATAGACATTTTAATATTATTTTAGTTGATTTCTACTTAGATTTTAGTAAGACTTTAACTTAGATTTCATAAAACAGAAAATTGACCCACCCTCTTTTTTCCTTGATGTGAAACTATAGTAAGGGGTCATTCTGAAGTTTCTTAAAGTAGAAGATATTTCCTATATATACACTGAATTTCTGGGGTTAAGTAATTTAAGCAAAATTGACAAGTTATTCTTGTGGCAACATGTTAACTTTACTAGTTAGTTGCTTTGTTAACTTTTTTTAGATGACCGAATTCAGAGCCCCCTTGGGAGCCTCTAATTATTAGCAAGAGAACCACCAGTCTCTCTCTCCACCCTCCAGTCATATCATTTGAGTGCAGTTGTTAGGCATATGCTATAATAATCCTAATGAAGAATTTACAGGTACTTTTTACTGTGGATTTTTGTTTTTAGTCTTCTCAGCAAGAGTGCTGTGAGCATGTGAGAATCCTCATCTAAGGTTTTCCAATTAAAAATGAAAATTTTGGGGGCTGGCCCCATGGTGTAGTGGTTAAGTTCAGCATGCTTTGCTTTGGTGGTCTGGGTTTGCGGGTTCAGATCCCTGGCATGGACCTACACCAGTTGTCAGCCGTGCTGTGGTGGCGACCCAGATATAAAGTGGAGGAAGATTGGCACAGATGTTAGCTCAGGGCTAATCCTCCTCAAGCGAAAAAGAAGGAGGAAGACTGGCAACAGATGTTAGCTTAGGGGGAATCTTTCTCAGCAAAAAAAAAAAAATTGCTAAAGGCTCTATGATTTTGGGTAGCACAACAGGGGAGAAGAGTGACCTTAAAATTGTTAAATCTCATTAAGGGGAATCTATTGATATGCCTTTCATTTGGTGAAAATTAACAAAATTTGTTTATCCACATCAGGTATGTCAGATTTCAGCCTAGAGCCAATTATTAGAATTGAGTTACTGAATTCAATAAAGAGAATGGAAATTTAGAATAGAAATACTAATGAACATTTAAGTATAGGTAGGCTAGCAGGTACTGGAAGAATTTTGACAGTTCATCAGCCAAACCTCTTGACCTTACTACCCTTAATCATCCTTGCTTGTCAGTGACATAATTGGCTGTTTATCGCCTTCTCCTACCCTTCTTTCAAACTGCTAGTATTTGAGAATTTCACTTGACATTATTTCTTGTGTATCAAGGCAGAGAAAGCATAGTTTGGTGGATGAGCCAATAAAACCATTTTGGCACTCTTTGAGGAGAAAATGGAGGATGTGTTTATTCCCGGTGAAGTTGAGACAGCTGTTAAAAGTTGTTATAGCTCTTTAAACTATGAACACATTTATGGGTATTCTTTTCAGATCCGCTATTAACTACTGAATTTTGTTATGCCTTAAGAGGCACAGGACCAAAGATGTGGACTGGTATTCTTTTAGAGTGGAATTATGTACCCAGAACTCTCATGGTGATCATAGTTTCTTTAGGGTACAGGGAAGGTAAATCCACGAGGCTCTCTGCTAGTATTTCCAGGAGAAATTTCCCCTAATTTATCTACAAGATGGACGCATTAAAGAATACAGTGACTTTTAGTAAAGAATTTTGTCACCTGGCTTTTTTCCATGTGTAGAAAATCGGAGGTGGGTAGTAAGAGAGAAGAGAGAGAGAGAAATAAAAATTAAAAGCTAACGAACTGGTACCCTTAAATATTAGGAAGCAGGGGACTGCTGTATGGGCTGTTGTTTCAGTGGCTAGAATTGATGACAGGGCCAGTATCTTTTGCCTAACACTATCCTAGGTTGTCACAGAATTTTACTGTTTCTGTTTTATGTTGGGTCATATGAAGTTGCCATTCATATAAATGAGAAATGGTTGAATATCAGAAATTTCATATGGTTCAACCTAATACATAATAACATGTAACACTGTAGGATCGCTACAGTTGTAGAGAGGGGTGTATGTGTGTGTAAAAAGTGGGAAGGAGGAAATGGAAATTTGTGAACGTTTTATACTCCCTTGGGGTACCCCTGCTGAAAACCCCTACTCCAGGCTGTGGTTTTAGGCATTCAAAATCAAATACAATTGCCCTAGTATGCTTTCCTACTTCCACATTAGTACAATTGAGACAGTTTATGGGGCAGGTTAAAAATTAAAGCATCCCTGACAGAGATTACCACTGGGGATAATAATATGAAATGACCAGTGTCTCCAGAGTACAACAGAAATGGCAGAGACTGAAAATCAGTAGGCATGCCTGCACTTGCAGATACTTTGAAACTGAAGATTTAGGAGTATAACATAGTTATAGACTGAATTATGTATAAATAATTATTTGTCTTAAAAAACAGGTTTTAGGATGTTTCTAGTGGAATATTCAGGCTGTGCTAATTTGACTTTTTTGTCTTTTTTAGACGAGCTCATCTGCGCCTGTGTTTAGAACGCTTAAAAGTTCTGATTCCACTAGGACCAGACTGCACCAGGCACACAACACTTGGTTTGCTCAACAAAGCCAAAGCACACATTAAGGTGAGAATTTTTGCTTTCATATTTGCACCTGATTCTCTCAGTCCCAGATTCATTATAAGCAATGATTCCTATTCATATACATCAGCTAGCTCACCATGCCCTCCTTAATAACTGACCTCAAGAGAAATCTTTCTAAAAACTTATCAGTGAATCTGATGGGAGCAACGTAACCTGATTAAACTAAATTGTTTGACAGCATGGCCATTTGAAGAGCTGGGAATACTAGGAAAATAACAATTACTCTGCTGACACCCAGAAGAAAGGCAGTTGTGCCCTCTGGTGGAGGTGACTTCATTTGGCTGTGTCCCTCAGTATTTTTCCATCAAACTAGACTACAGAGCAAGTGTCTCTTTTGTGGAGATAACTTTACAGACTTTAAAAATTCCATACTGTTCTAGTAATGTAGCATTCATTACACATACAAAAAAGTGAAGAACTATTTTTGATGTTTAAAAATATGTATTTATGTATGTTTTTATACACACACACATACTTGTATATTCATTCATGTTTTCTCTGCCAAAGACGAAAACTTTTGATATTTTAGGTACAAATCAGTTTTATTGTTTGTATTGGACTATATACAAACTTAAATATCATTTTATCATTTTAGAAACTTGAAGAAGCTGAAAGGAAGAGCCAGCACCAGCTAGAGAACTTGGAACGAGAACAGAGATTTTTAAAGCGGCGACTGGAACAGCTGCAGGGTCCTCAGGAGATGGAGCGAATACGAATGGACAGCATTGGATCCACTATTTCTTCAGATCGTTCTGATTCAGAGCGAGGTAGGCAGTGTACTTCTTCCCTAATGAAATACTAAGCATCCTTGTATCTGGATTTAGGGAGTCACTGTATTTGCTGCTTCTTTTTGGCCAACACTGTATCATTCTAAATTTTGTGTAGTCACATCATTGTCTAACAATGCCTGTATGAACTACAGTCATGCATTGCTTAATGATGGTGATGTATTCTGAGAAATGCGTCGTTAGGTGATTTTGTCATTGTGCAAACACCATAGAGTGTACTTACACAAACTTAGGTGGTATAGCCTATTACACACTTAGGCTATATGGCACTAATCTTATGGGACCACTGTTGTATATGTGGTTTGTTGTTGACTGAAACATTGTTATGTGGTGCATGACTGCATAGAACTTTTTTTCTTGATTATATATGTATGTATTTTTAATTTTCTACTTTGAAACAATTTTAGATTTACAGAAAAGTTGTAAATTTTCTGTAGAAAATTGTAGAGTTCTCATATACCCTTCACCAAATTTCCCCTAATATTAACATCTTATGTAACCGTAATACAGTTAGTGAAACTAGGAAATTAACATTCACGCAATACAATTAATCCATAGACCTTATTCAAATTTCACCAGTTTTCCCAATAATATCCTTTATCTGATCCAGGATCCAATGTAGGACCCCACATTGCATTAGATAGTTCTTCAGTCTTTCTTTCATGACCATGACACTTTTGAAGACTATAGGCCAGTTATTTTATACAGTGTCCCTCAATTTGGGTTTGTCTGATGTTTTCTCTGTTAGATTGAGGTTATACATTTGGGGGAAGAAATATTACAGAAGTGATGTTGTGCCCTTCTTAATTCATTGTATCAGGAAGATATATGATGATATATTTTATTACTGGTGATGTTAATTTTTATATCTGTATTTTAAAGTATCACACCCCTCATTTCTCTTTCCATCTGTCCCAGAATATTTGTCTTTGGCAGAATTAAAGAAGAAAAATCAGCCAAAAAAGAAATTGTTTGAATTTCACTGATCTATTCGTGTATTGCTTTCACCACATCAGGCCTCATACCACAGTAAAAGATCACAGAGGTGAACTCTGGTGATTTTAAGTTTTACATTTGGGAAAATAGAGTTGATGAGATCTTAAGGATTCTAAAACAAAAAAAGAAAATTTATAGAATTTCTTATTTTGATTTATTATGGAAATTCTCAAACATACACAAAAGTACAATAATGAACTTATGTACCCATCATGCAGTTTGAACAGCTATCAACATTCTGTCATTCTTCTTTCATCTATTCACCACCACCCTCAGCCTCACCACTTTTTCTGGAATATTTTAAATCAAATCCCAGATAATATTATCATTTTGTCCCTAGTATTTATCTTTAATAAAAAAGACTATGAAAACATCACAATATTATTATTATAATACCCTACAAAATTAATAAAATCACATAATCCTATTTATTAATGTCATCTAATACCCAGTCTCTGATTTTCTCAAAAATGGCTCTTTACCATTGGTATGTTTGAATTAGAATCCAAACAAAGTTCACATTGCATTTGTTTGTGTCTTTTAAGATACTTTAAATCTATAATAGTTTCCCTTCCCCACTTTTTTTTTCAGTGCCATTTATTTGTTGTAGAAACTGGGAAACTGGGTCATTTTTCTTATAGAATTTCTCACATATTAGATTTGACTAATGGAATCCTCATGGTGTTATTTAACATGTTCTTCTGTCCCCCGTCTTTCCTGTAAACTGGTTGGTAGGTCTAGTGGCTTGATTAAATTCAAGTTCTTTTTTTGAGGCAAGAATACTTCATAGGTTGTATTGTGTACTTCCTGTTGCATCAGTGTTATGTCTAGTTGTCTCACTCTAGTGATAACATTGGTCAGTGAGTTTAGGTGATGTCATCTTGATACATTTATGAAAATGTATCCACCTTTCACTTAATAGTTTTAGCAATCATTGATGATTGTTGCCCTGATCATTATTTCATTTCATTAGGTGTTATAAAATAGTTATTTCTGAATTCTGTCATTCTTCTTGCATTTATCAACTTTTTCTTCTATAAAGAACATTTCCTCGTCAGCTTTTTGGTTGCCCTGAAGTAAAAGTCCATACAGGGAAGATGGGATAAATGCTTGGTTTTTTTGGGTTTTGCTTTATCTATTTTCTGAACAATGAGTTGCTGCTGTGGCAACCTCCAGAGGTAACAAGGTGTTTTGTTTTGCTGTTGGTTTTTGATTATCTTATGAACTCATATGTTTTCATGTATTGAATGCATTCCACTTCATTGCAGTCATTCTTTTTAATACTCAAATTTCCCATATTCTGTAGGAGACTTTCACATTGGTTTTTGATCCCTTTTAACACAACCCTAGGAGTCCTTGGGTTTGTTGTTTTTGTTGTTGTTGTTTTGCTATGTAAAAGTTTGTTTTTATGTGGCACTCAGCTTTGAAGAACAAAAATTCACCAGAGGCAGCAGCAAGAACCTCAAGGACATGCTACATTTATGAGTGACAGTGAGGTGTCGCAGAAATAACCTTGAATTAGGAGGCAGACCTTGGTCCTAGTCTTTTCTTCTGCTGCTTACTAGCTGTGTGACCTTGTCAGGTCTTCATGCTTTAGTCCACTTCCTGCTGTTCTCTCCTCTTTGTACCCATCCCACCTCCAAATTTCAGAGAGGATGCATCTTTATCACAATAGTTCTCATCTTTTTAGTACTCTCAGTGTGCTTGTACCTTATCTAGTACCATTCTTGTTCTTATCTGGTGGCCCTCTTTCCCAGTGTTCTTTTCTAGTCCATGGGGCTAGAGCAGTCTCTCATTTTACTTTGTTTTGATTGAATTCAGCATGCACTGTTGGATAGATCTCGATTTTATTTCCTAATTGTAGGTTGGATGAGTGTTCTGTGATACTGGGAAACACTAAATAGGCTGTGAAGCATTATGGATATGAAACAAATAGTTATGAATTCATAGGATTATTTGTACAGCTTGTTTGGACAGCTGCCTGCATTTTAAAAACAGACCTCTAAAACTTTTTGAAGGAACAAGCCCTTTTGAAAATTATACTCTTTGAAATAACTTACTCTGTCTTCTTAGGCTCAGCAAGAATCCACTTTTCCTAAAGCAGTTGTGATCAGTGTGAATCCTTAAAGTCAGTGCCAAATATGAAACATCAGGCTTTGAGTTTGTTTTAAGAAAACTGAAGAATCTTGAGTTCATTCTGTTACGGGAGAAAACAATTTTTCAAGTGCTTTTTATTTTTTAAAATGTTTATTGCTTTTTATGTATTATTGGTGATTGTAGATATAGTATTTAACAGTTAAGATATCTATGGATAGCTGGGTCATAAATGCATTTAGGGTCTTTCTTTTTCATGCTTGTTTTTGAAGTAAAGTTAAATACCACCATTCAAATGCCTTTACTATAATCTTTACTGTAGATCTCACTATAATCCAAAGACTTTTAAGCCTCAGGCCCTCATTTCAAGCTATAGTTGATGCAAGAAAATTGAAGACAAATCTCTCAGAGTCTACTTTATAATGACTAGCTTATTTTGTTTACTGAATCCTAGAAGTCTGTATAACCATCTGTAGAATGATACCACCAAAGGCCTGGATGGATAAATTTTCTAGTTTACCTATATTAAGTTTATGCTTTTTTTTCCCCCTTTAAGGCAACTCTGATTAATAAATATCACTGAGAATTAGCTTCTAGTTAAATGCAAAACAGATGTCGTTAAACCACTTGGGGTTGGGATCTTATAATATTAAGCACTAATTCCCAAATAGGCCAAGTGATTTTGGTGGGAGGTCCAGACGGACTGGCGTCAAAGGCTTTAAGTAAACTTGCTGCCTAAATTGAGACCACCAGTGTATACCAGACATTCCTGTTTGCAAAATATATCCCTGTGTCTCTTCACCTTTCTTTCTGTTCTCCAGAGATCACTGATAATAAGCTTGTATAACAATTATTTTATACTACAAAATGTAATCACTTTTCCACATGCCTTGTTAGTTTTTGAAAATGCACATATACTAGATTACTAATGTTCTTCCTTTTTTTCCTTTGGCAGAGGAGATTGAAGTGGATGTTGAAAGCACAGAGTTCTCCCATGGAGAAGTGGACAATATCAGTACCACCAGCATCAGTGACATTGATGACCACAGCAGCCTGCAGAGTATTGGGAGTGACGAGGGTTACTCCAGTGCCAGTGTCAAACTTTCGTTCACTTCCTAGAACCCAGCATGACAACAGTGCAGGGCAAAATATTCACTGGGCCAATTCAATCCAAACAATCTCCTAAATTGGGTTCATGATACAGTCTCCTCTTTAAAACTAAACAAAACTATACTTGAACAAAAGGGTCAAAAGACCTCTATTTAAGTAAATACTTAGCAAAAAGTGGGGCAGAGCCTCCCCAGCAGAACAAATATTCATAATATTCATATTTGAAAATCACAATTTCTAATGGCAGCAGAAAACTTGTGTGAAGTTTTCTTTATTTGATTTAGTTGATTTGAAAGAGGACATTGGAGATTCCATCCTCTTTTTCTTTTCTAGTTTGCTCATACCGCATTGAGTAAACACACTTAAGGTTGGGATTATGAACCCTTCCTGAGCTTTATGGTCCTAAAAACAAACAAAATCAAACCTATAGTAATGACAAGACAAGATAATCAGGCATTAATCTTGGATAGCTAAAGAGCTATTAAAACTCAGCCTGGGACAGCTTATCATGAAGCCTGTGGATGATCAATTCTTAAAAAAAAAAAAAAAAAGCTCATTTCATGCTCTGCCAAAGGAGAGACTCCCATGAAGCCTTTTGAAAGGGATCATCATGCAGCTCAGCTTTCTGTTGGATTCCATGCTAAGCAAGCTAACCTTATCCTGCATTGTTAGCACTAGGGCACCCAACCGCCAGCTCAACAGTCAGCTGCTCTTAGGCTCTTGGGCAGCATGGGGCAGTCTGTACATGACAGCCTCTACCACACAGGGCCTGAGTTTGGATTGAGGGGCCAGAAGGAAAAAGCTTCACATGCCTCTGTGTCTGCGTGGGCCAGAAGAGTTGTGCACGCAGATTAGCAGGCCAAGGTCTGAGCCACAGCAGCATTTTTATTTCAGATTTTGATAACTGTTTGTATGTGTTGAAAACCAAAATGACATCTTTTTAAAGCTTGTCCATAAAAACATAGATGTCTTTTATAGTGGAAAAACACATGGGAAAAAATCATCTATTTTGATGCAGCATTTGATAATGATAACACCTCACACCTCACTCTTTATAGTGCACAAAATAAATGAGGTCTGGGCTACGTAGAAAAAAGGTCAATGCTGTTTTTGTTTTGTTTTAGAATCATTACCTTTTACCAGCTTTTAACCATCTGATATCTATAATAGACACACTATCATAGTTAACATAGTTAAGTTTGGCACTTGTCTCATTTTAATGTAAAGATTTGCTTCCGTTCTCCTACGGGCTGTCTCTCTCTTCCTCACAATCCCGCTGTGCAGGTGCTATTGTTGCTCTTATCAATATTTTCAGAAACGTTATTTTCTTTTAAGTGAAATTTCTAGCCTGCACTTTGATGTCATGTGTTCACTTTGTCTTTCAAACTCCAAGGTTTCCCCCTGGCCCTCTCCCTTACCCCAGGAAGCCTTCTTGGAGACCTTACCCCTGGATCTTTGGACTTTGTATACTTTAAATAATTTAACTACCCTTAATTACTTAAAAAAAAAAAGCTTTATGATTTTCATAACTTATTGCTGATTTTAATGGGTTGTTAATTTCAGTCCTGTAGTTTTATTTTGTTTTAGATAGGGCTGGGCAAGGAAAAAGAAAATAAAGACAACCATATTTAGCAGTGAGTTGAGTTGTGTGTGTAATGTTAGACTATCCTTTGTAAGTAGCACTTTAACAGCTTTCACTGCTTCTATATATGAAGTGTACCATCTTGGTCATACACAAGGCATCAGCGTATACTTACTTGTTCTTGTGCTCTTCCTGTGCCTCCAAAAATATTTTATCCTTGATTGTGCTATGTTTTGAGTGGAAGAAATTCTTTGAAGTAGATATGTGAAAACTGCATGCCTTTAGAAGCCCATTATTAGAACTTGCTACTTCAGGTGCTGGGGACTTAATGAAAAACATGATAAAACAAATTCATTTTTGTGGCCCAGGTAAATTATTTCTGGTTTCATTAATGATTACTCCTGGCTGGGTCAAAATGTTGCTCTATATACTTGCTTACTTTTGACTTTCCCAAGTGAGACAGTTTGAAGACTCTGCTAACTACCATGGAAAAGAAATGGAAGCCAGTGACTAAGCTTCCATTTTGTTATTCCCATGGCATTCACTTGCATCACTTGCCTAGGGCTGGAATTTGGGAATTCATTCAGGTGAACTTGAGGTGCTGCCATTTTGTTGTATGTGTATAGGATGGTGGGCTGGGAAGCCTTTGTCACAAACCTATAGTACCTATTTCAACTGCCCACTAAATTACTCCTTCCCTGGGTTTGTTTTCCTTGGGGGAGGGTGTGGATTGTATGATGAGTAAGAAGTTTTAATTTTTTAAAAGACAAATCGACTTTGAAGATACAAAAGTTAATTGCAAGAAATAAAAATTGTGAATGAAGAATACCCGAGTGCTTTTTGTACCACCCTTCTCTATGAAGGAAACAATGTGAATGAGCTTCCACACCTTGAGAGGCAACTAACTCCTAAATGTCTATGTTGATACTACTTCAGTAGTCTGGAATTAATGGCAGTTTGAATCATTGCAGTTTCCTGTTCTATAATTTAAATAGGTGCCTTCTTGACTGATAATGCCACGTAAACCTAACTGCAGATGGTTTAATGTATCTGATAATCTGCTTCAGGTAGGACACAAAGCTATTTGTCATTCCTATTATCTGCTCTCCAAATAACATTAAGGAATCCCTTTGGCTACACTATTATTCCAGTTGAAAACAAGTCCAGAAGTTCCCATTTAGTCCTCATTAACCTGAGTTAAGCTACCCTGTATGTAAAATGCCTGAATGAGCTATTAATAGGTACAGGTAAATCCTATCTCTGTCTATATTATTACCAAAGATTCTGATCAAATCATTGTGACTCTAGTTTCTGATTAGAATAGGTACGAGAACTCTGGTGGAAATGCCTTTTCTAGTCCCCGTGACAATGACAGCTTTTAGCATTACAAAAGAATTTTAAAAGGCAGTGAGGATTACTGAGGCAAAGCTCCTAACAAGGCCACACTGCTTCCTGGGTCATTTCTCATGAGAAAGTTGTTTAGCCTCTTGGGGGAAGGTTTTCTGTGAGTTTTTCTTCTTCCACTTGAAGAAGCAACTAGCTGCCTTTTCCCTTTCTTCTTTTATTATCCTTCCACCTCAAAAATTACATACTCCCTACCAAAAACAGGATAATGTGGGAAGAACAAGGGTTCTGGTCATGTTTAAATCCCAGTTCTAACGTTTGCTAAGGACCCTAAGCAAGTTACTTAATTTCTTCATGGAGCCTGTTTCCTCCTGAAAAGTTGTTACAAATACTACCTCTATCTTTAAAGGTTGTAAGGATTAAAACCGATATATGTAAATTAACCCCCTCCCTATCTAGGAGCTTGTAGCGCAAAAGGAAATTAAGAGGTTTGTACTCTACTTTCGCTGATGAATGCAACCTTCTAATTTCTTCATCCTTAATCATGAATTTTAGTTATTATGACTCTGGGTCTTGCAGGAACAAACTTCTATTAAATAAAATGGTTCATTTTCAGAAAATTCCGTGGCAGGTTATACTTTGTAAGAAGTCATTTTTGATGTCCTATAGAATTTTTTAAATAAAGGCTTTATAAGATTGATCTATCATCGGTTTTAGTGATTACCTGGTCTTTCTAAAAAAAAAAAAACTAAGCTTGAGTATGTTATACCTTGATAGTAATTACTGCATAATAAGTGAGTGTCCTAGTTAATATTTAGTGCTGGCCTTGCAAAGAAAAAAAATCTTGGCCCATGTACCATATCTATTAGGAAACTAGTGTTCTCATGGAATGCATCTGATTCTTTTAAATAATCAGTGTAGTTTAAAATAATATGTACTGGCTGACCACTTCTTGGTTCTGTTTTACCTTCTACACAGTCATAAATTATAAGGGGAAATGGCTTAAAGGAAGCTGTTTTAAAGTACTGCCAACTAACTGCCTATAATTTTGGAATTTTTTCCATTTCCTCAAGCTCTTCGCTATGGAAGAATGCATAAAGTCTTTATTGGTTGTGCAATGACTGGGATATTTATTTTAGGTTTTCACACCAGAGCACAGAATAGCATTGTAAAGACATAAAATATTTCTAAATTAAAAAATACAAATTTAAGCCAGTTGTTTCTAAATTAGCAGCTTCATCACACTTACTCTGAAAGCTAGGTCAACTAAACCTGACAACACTTTTGGAGGGAAAAACTCTGGGCAAAACAACCCAAGGGATCCTTACTCCTATTTCCTGCATACTTCTGAGCAGTAACAATTGGACAATTACCATCTATTAAGACTAGCCTAGCTGCACATCTCAGGCTTCAACTCTAGTTTTCCCAGCATAGAGTCAAGTGTTCCTCCAAGCCTGAATTGTTGTTTGGTCAGGAATTCACTGCATATTGTTAAAGTGAGTACAGGGCTTTGAAAGGGAAAAAAACAAAAGCACATCAGTTTCACCAAGAAAGGGAAATCATGAGCCAGCAAGATAATAACCATGATTTGGGGCCTCAAGTTAAGAAAGGAGCTCTTCAAACAAAAAGCAGACCTTTTCTGTTGAGTATAACCATGGCTGCTTTAGCTGTTCTCTTACGAAAGACAACTGGGGAAACACAAATTACAATTTTAATAATTCCAGTAACTTAAATCTGTACTGGTTTTGTAAAAATGAACTGTGAGGTGCTTGGTGGAAGTAAATTGCCAATTTTTATTTCCTGGGAACTGAAAGATAACTTAAGTATCCAAAATTTGATATTTTTAGCTAGTTCAGCTGTCAACTACCACAAGGCCAGTGTTATTCTCAGATCTGCTTTACCCTACCCAAGGACACAAAAGAACCACCTTTCTATACATAAGCTGAAAGGCAGAAAAGGCAATTGAAGAACCTCACAGAAATCTAACACCTTCATCTTACGTTTTCTTTTACTACTTTTGGCTAGGTGAAAACAAATTCTTAATGTCAATACTGATTTCTGAACCTCTTGTTTCTTAAAAACACATCTATATACATAGATATGCTTTTTAAAAAATTATAGTATAAGGGGATTCAATTACTTGGGTTTTTGTTTGTTTAAAATACAGTATTACCTGTTATTTTGCCTGCTATGCTCTTCCTCTCCACTGCAGTGAAAATTCAGTTTAACTTGCAACTCAAAAATCCTAGATATAAAGAATGTTTACGTTTACTGTTGAACTTGTAAATTATCATTTATACTAATTGGTTGCTTCATAGTATAATACAAATACTTAATGCAATTCAGCAGATATTTATTGAACTCTCTAAAAATTTTAACAAATATAAAATCTTGTTGGTTTTAATAGGTTTTCTTCTTTTACATTTCAGTTAATATCCATGTTGAGGCAAAAAGCCAAATCAAAGTTTAAAAATATTTCTTAGCTGAATTCGTTACTGTTCACCTTTTATAATTACAATCTAGACACATACCACTTACAAAACTATGATTTTCCTTTTATGTTACCTGATGGTTTGCCTGTGCTATTTTAAAGGCAGACACATTCAGCATTACAACTGCATTCTAACTGAAACACATATACATCCTTCACTGTGACAAAAGCAAGCATTTAAAAAAATGAGTTGTTAAATAGATGCATTTCATTTTGGTTTGATAAATAGTCTTCATAATTGGGCTAACAAAACTGCCACTTATTAAGGTAATTGCTCCTTCATTTCAAAAACCAATCAAACTGCTTTTACATTTAACCTAAAACATAGGTCTTGGCCAGGGATGTGTTATCAGAATCACCTGTGGTTTGTTCAAAACCAGCCATACCTTGGCCTGGATAGGTCTGGGGTAGGACCCAGATCCAGGAACCCTCCTTTAATTTCAAACAAGCATTAGGGGTGATTTTATTATAATCTGTATCCCCTTCCCATTAAGAAACATGCCCTAAAATATTCTAATATAAAAATTTAAACCTTTACTAGAATGTACTTAACATCTAACTTTAGTAATTTGTTAACATTTCAGTAATACATTTATAATTAGGGGCCTCAAATCATAAGCAGTGGACATTAATATCCATTATAATGTGAATTGTTATTGTTCACGTTAAGGAAAAAAGATCAGATACTCACCATTACCACTCTGCACAGTAACAGTAAACACTTCTATAGTGCTTACCACATGCCAGCTACTCTACTAAGCACTTTACACACATTAACTCACTCATCCTCCCAACCTAATGAAATAGGTATTATTTTCATTCTACAGCTGAGAAAACTGAGGCAAACAGGAGTTATGCACACAGGTAATAAATAAGGGAGCCAAGATTCAAACAGCAGTCTGACTCCGAGTGCTTGCTCTTCCAATATGGCCTTTCTAAATGTTAATTAAAAAAGCATTTGTTATGTGTGATTAATATTAAAATTTAAAACCTTACTTATTTTGGGAGTGTTAGGACTGTTCTTTCTTTGAAATGGTCAATAACAGTCAGCCGTCAAGTTTTGAGAAGACACATGCAACCATAGCTACTTGGGGGCCATAAATGACTAATGGTTCAATGCGTTAGTTTCAGAGCTTCAAGTCTCCTTTCCTGACAGAGGGGAAACTATACATTCAATTTTATAACAAAGTTTCATAAGACCAAGAGTTATATTTGGTTTTAGAATGTTGAGAGCTTAACATCTTTATTTGTAAAATACTGTTGGTATCATGCTTCAATTTAAGCATCTGCTCTACTTCCAGTACCACACTATGAGAGAGACAGGTACTCTATCTCCCCAAGAGTCCTTTTAGTTAAGTCCAGAGACCCTACCATCATCCTGACACTAGGACTTTTCAAGGGGTCACATCCAGGTCTTTGACACAAGGCCTCCTATCTCATGCTATATGCCTATTTTTTTTTTTAACTGTGTTATATAATACGTTCACCTTTATTCCTTTTTCTTTCTCCTACTACAAAACCCTCCAGGAAAATTAACATGCAGAAAATAAGGCCCCTGGGTCAAAGAAGGCACAAGTCTTAGTACAAGAGTCTTGCCCACACAAACACACTCTAGGTGAACTACTGTTGCAACGTACGAAGGTAATCTCACCAAAAACCATTTTGTGTGCTAACACAATTATATCAAATTTCTTTAAAAATGGTTTTTAATTCAAAGGGTTCTCTTGCAGTCCCTTTAAGGATACTGTTGATTTTCAGTACATTCTTAAGATGTTTGTTACACTGGTAACAAGAACATTAATATAATTTACAAGTTTTTCAGGTTAAGTAGCCCTTTTTCTACTGTAATTTGTGTCTTGTATTAAAAAAAATACTTCACCTTTCATTCTGTCTACCCTATGGCCATCACTTATAGGAAAAAAAAACAGTGATCTCCTGGGCTGGGAGGGAGGTAGAGGGGCAATATAAAGAATTCTGCCACTCATCACTATCCTCCTAAAAGCCTCAACTTACCAAAAGAATAAAATTCATGAAAGAAAAATTTTTCTTTTTCCCTTCTACCAAAAATTTAACACTTGTATACACACCACAAAGCCTTGAAATAAAACTGGTTTGTTCTTTAGGATCCAATTTCTTAGGTCTAATGGAAGGAGTACATAAGATTTACTGAAACTTTTATCACATACTCAGTGTTCTCTGTGGAAATAATGTATGCAAGTATACTGAGGCTTAATCACTCTATCAGTGCTGGTAGCTAAGACTTCACCCTTCTGTTAACACACCCTGGAGATTTTAAAAACACTTTATTTAATAAAAGTTAAACATACAAAAACTGAAATTAACACACATCCTAAAAATCACCGTCTTCCATTAATAGGAAGGCCCTTTTCTATGCATATATTTGGCTTAAACTCAACTCAGGATAACTGTGACGTTCACTTATACCAAGAAATGCTGACATCTTGATCTAGTTAACAAAAATTACAAACTCAGCTACATCAACATAATATACAGGGAAATTATGGTCAGATTAATGCACAAGAAATACAGTAAATTTTTAATGATGAAACATTCAGTACTCTTGTTCATTAATTTAGCCTTGGTTTTTTACAAAAATAGTATCTACACTGTATACAGGGCTATACATCAGCTTTTTGTTTTCTCATATAAACATTACACATCCAAAAAATGGTACCACTACCATAAATGAAAAATCAACACAAGAAGAAAGCAAACGTACAAAACAAACAAAAAAAAACATTAGAAAAGGTAGCTGGTCCTAAACATTGTTTCTTATACAAAACTAAAACCCAATGAAAAGAATAAAAGAGCTGGATCAATTTTAGAGATGGTCTAACGGGCTTGGGAAACAAGGAAAAACCTCACTTTACCATTTATAAATTAACCTATTTTTAGGCTTAATTAGGCAACAGTGAGGTTTAAGCTGAAGATAAAAAAAATGAAAAGATGATCTCTTTAGCAGGTTGATATTTTGCCTTGATGTTCCAGTGAATTGTTAGAATATATGGCATGTTCAAAGCATGTGAAAATTCCAAATTAGGACTTTACAAAAAGTATCTACCATCCATTAAGTGGGGGCCTGATATTAGGAAAAATCAACATTTCATCTAAGTGCTGTATTTATGCAGCATCTATCTAGAAAAGTTGCTTTATCCAACAAACTTTGAGGAAACACTGGTAGTAGTAATGAAAAAAGTTAAATGAATAGGTATCAAATGCAATCTCTTCAAGTTTCGTTCTATTGAAGTCAAACAATGACGACAATGGTATCTTCCTTACTCATCTAACAAATAATTTACCTTTAGAAAAATATAAGGATAAAAAGGTAAATGTAAAGCCCTGCAGAGATGAAATCCAACAGTTTTTCTGATTATTGAGGCATCAAATGCCTGACATTGTATTTAGAGGTATCTTGATACTGTGTCATGGGTTTATCAGCAATTCCACAAGTTCCTACTCCAACTTTGCCAGTTACACTCTCAGGTGAAGCAAAAATACTTCTCTTTACCTAGGAAAAATGACACAAATCATTCTTGATTAGTTTCGGAAAAAATCAAAATACACTTACAAAGAAAAGTACATCAAGGGAACCTGAGTGCTCTTCTAAATAAAACAACCAGTGATGCCCAGCATAAGGCATGTTAACAAAGCAGGCAGGGTTCAACACACTGACTCTAAGCAGTATGTAAGGCAGCAGATTTTTCAAATTTTAGTTTGTAGAAGGAAAAGAACCTAGATCTTTTCTAATTCTTGACATAAACTCTCATTCATAGTGTTTCTATTGCAGAGACATTGGCTAATGGAGATACTTTTCAATAAGCCAAAGTGAAGATTGAAGTAGATTCTGAATTCAAGATCTAGTTATGTATTTTTTAAAATCTGTGTACCTGCTTTTTCATTTTAATCTTATTTTAATGACAGTTGTACTTTTCAAATTTACAAAGTATGATGAAAAGATTTACAAACCTGGCCTTTTTTGTTTTTAGAATAGGCTCTGTTGTTGAACTGCTGCCATTTCACCTTCTGGTCCTCTCTTTCCTGCTCAAGTTCTTTTATTCTCTGTGCTTTTTTCAAAGCTTTCTTCTTTTTATATTCACGCTGCTGGGCAATCATTTCTTTTCTGTGTGGATATAACAGCTAAATGACTTCCTTGGAGATATTTAGCAGTGCAAAAAAACTCCAAAAAACAAAAACACTTATAAATGTATACACTCTCCTCTCCATGAATAAAAACACTAGTATCAATGCCAATCACCCAGCACTACTAAGAAATAAATGTTATTTGAAATTACATTGAAAGCTTTCAAACATAACTATCTATTACCCACGTAAATAAAATATTTCAATTATGACTCTTCATTTGACCTTTACATACTTTTGCCAGTTGTGTTTTAGGAATGAGTTTCAACATTAGTAGCTGTCTGAACCTTTATCAATTTCTAAATCAATAGTTAGCAAGTATAATATGCTGCATTTGGAAAAGGTGTATGAGAGATTCAGTACAGCTAAAACTTTATTTCATTTAGATCGGAAGAGCACAGCAGCACAAAGGCAAATCATAGCTAACAACTCTTAAAACAGAAACAACTTGGGTTTTCCAAAAACACTCTCAACAGGATCTGATTCTAAAGCTCTCTCAGTAATTTCTCCTCAGTTAACACTGACTTCTCACCATAAGAAAGATGAAGAAGTCTTTAAAAAAGAGGCAGTAAGATCTAGACTCCTCTGTATCATATAATGACTACTATGAAGCTAAGAGCTGCTTTTTACACAGATGTTAAAGACTAAAAACAGAGATGTTCTATTGTTCTTTGATCTGATTTTCTTATTGGGGTGCTTAATTCAAATGTTATTTTAATAGATGATATAATTTTCCAAAATTCAAATATATTTATGCAGCAACTTAAGTTTGAGAACTCTTGACAAATCCAAACGATAGGAAATTGTGTCAGATATGAACAAGTTAACCAAAATATTCTTAATTCTCTCTCTTAAATACCTGTCAAACTGTACACTTCTCCATCCTCACTGCTACTCCCTGGGTTCCAGCCACCATTCTCTTACACCTGGATCACAGCAGTAGCTGCCTTGTCTCTGCTGCCAGTGATCATTCAAAAGCTCAAATCTGATCACATTATATCCCCTCTACTTCAATGCATCACTGGCTTTCAAGCTCTTTCTGGTCAGGCCTCTACCTCTCTAACCTCTTCTCTTGTCAAACTACACACCCTTCAGCCCCAAGTTTTTACCACAGGAATTTCTTTCTGTTACCTCTATGTTCCCACCATGTTTTCTTTTTAAAAAGTAAACATTTACTGAGCACTTACTACATGTCAAGAACTGTGCTACATGCCTTATTAATGCTATCATTTAATACAACCCCATAACGTAGATACTACAACCCTGTTTTACAGATAAGGAAACGGAAGTTAAGCAGCCTGCCCAAGGTCATACCTTCTAGTTTGTTACCCGGCTAACTCCTCCCCCGACCCCAAATCTCAGTTAAGATGTCATTTTTTCAAAGAAATGTGAACTGATGACTAAAATGCAGCTTAGCTACCTTTTCTTTGTTCCCTTGAAGGACCCATTATGTTCCCTTCATAACTTCTACACTTAAGTCCTTCTTTTATTACGTATTTTGTTCTCTAGACTATAAACTCAGTCAGAAGGCCCGAGTTGATCGTCTTCACTGTGGTGGAACCCCAGCACCTGATTTAATGAGAGGTACATAGTATCCTCTTAATATTTATTGAATGCCTAAGTGGGAATCAAAATGTCATCACTTTACGTAGTTATACATATACAGACAACACTGACCCTATAATTCTAATCTTCAAGATAACGGTAAACAGTATTACAACATTCTTACCCTAATCTAGCCTGCATAAATTCGGCAGACTACCTCAAATACCCAAACGGGGAAGATTATACTTAAAATGCTAAAGTCAAAGTTACTTACTTTGACATGGGTTTGTTGCCACTGTCCTCCTTTGCCTTCCTTCCTTCTTCTACAGGCTTGAGGTTCAACAGTGGAGTCACTTCAGCATTGCCATAGCCAGCAAAGGTGATTGCAGCGGTACCGTTTTCTTCATCTATCTCCTCAATCTCCGCTTCATAACACCTGTAAAGATATCATGGCTGTAAGCAGGTGAGTAAAGGTTTAGTACTCAGCCTACAAGACTTAAACTGCAGTGATTCAAATATTACATGTGTCTAATGTAATTAGATGTAATTACATGTGTCTAATTACATATGTCCAATCAAATGGCCCTTTAACAAAGATAATATAAAGGAATAGTTGGAGTTAGCCATCTATCAAAAAAGAAGTCCTAATTAAAACATTATCAGGAAAGTCTCTTACATGTCTACTAAATGTGCTTTAGTCAGTCTCTTTAAGATATTTCTTACAGGAATAATTTCAATGTGCTTCACAGAAGTCTAAGATACCAACCATTCAGTCAATTTTCAATATAAGGAAAAAATAATTTAGATTATCTTTTAAAATATCCATTCATTTTCCTTTGCTTTCATTTTTCTTTCCTCTAGGATCCAAGCCAATCTTCTGCCCCAAAACTTAACCTAAAGCTAAAACCTACTGTATTAATGGTAACCACCCCACAATCAAATTGGCTCTGTATATCATATTGGCTACATAAAAAGATTAAAATAGGGTATTTCAAAAACATCTTACCATTGTATTTTATTATTTCATGTTATAGTTAGAGTTTTTTCTACACTTACTGTCCATCTTCACTCCAGATTGCCATACACTTGTCTCCTACTTTCCATGAATGAGTGGGCTGAGTAGAAGCAAAACTGTCTGAACTTGCAAGAGTTTCAGAAGGCTGAGTTGACAGAAGGTCTTTGGTTAGTTCTATAACTTCCTAAAATGGAAAAACAAAAACAATAACGTTATTTTTATAATTCACATAGTCACCTACTTTCAACAGGCAAGTTCTTTCAGTTTTTGATGATGACAGCTCTCATACCATATAGCACTTATTAAGTACTCTACACATTTACTTGCAGTTCATAAAAATACTATGAAGTAGGTACTATGATTATCCCCATGTAGAAAATGAGATACAGTATTTTATACAGCGGGTAGAGCTGGGATTTAAACCCAGACAGTTGCCTTTCAGCTTAATTAACCTCAAATACTAACAGAAATAGAGTAGACGAGCTTGTACCGTACATTATTTCTAAGCACCTATTTTAGCTGAACAGATCTCTAAAGATGAGAAATAGTCAATTATGAGGGACTGAACTAGGTTCAAGATCATTTTATCCCATGTCATTGTCATGTATATTTCATACAACTGTGCTGTTTTACAGAGCATTACTTGGCAGTAGTATTAACTGCACAGCCAACGTGCTCCCTCTCCCCCTCAAACACTTGAAGTGGCCTTATTAGTAATAAAAATGCTCCTGCTCATAGTATTTCTACTAAAATATTGTAGGCATATATTAAGAAAACAGTAGTCTTCTTATTTATTTATTGTAAAACTTAGCCCATTCGGGTAAGCAAATTACCAGGTTAGATTTAAAATATCCCAATATCTTTCTGTTAAGCACATTAGCACAGCTCCATTTAACAGGGAAAAATAAATGTCACACACACAGACAGGCAATGCCTTTCTGTGTGGCAAATACTTTTTCTAATTCAGGCTTACACTTACTAGCTTCATTCAAAGGTGTTTACTAGGGTTGGTTAGAAAACTTAAGAAACAGTACAAGTTGAGAGATTCTGCTACCTATCTCCTATATTTTTACTCTAATGAAGATCCATATTATGCATCATCTTATCTGATTTAAGAACTTGCATACCTGTTCCCCTACTGTTGCTTAAAACATCACATTGTGTGTGTTTGGGGAGAAAAATTAGCAAGTTAAACTCTGTACTGAGTTTCTTCTGGCTCCTACTAAGGTTTCATAATAGTAGTTCTGGTTCAGTAGCCAAGAAAGTTAAATATTACCTCTTCCTAAAGATTCTAAATCTTCCTGGCTATTTCTGAAAAACTAATATTTGAGCCTAAAAAAAAAAAAAAAAATTTAGCCCGTGGAAAAAGGTCAGTTTTGTGAATAAAAAATTTTGTGAACAAAAAAACTGGATGTCTCAGATTTGACTTAAAAATTCAGTCAAGTAGTAGCTTTAATGAAGTTTTATTAGGTGCCAAGTAGCCATTCAAATACTTTTTAATTAGACAATACTTGCAAATAAAGCAAAGAACTTCCAAATAAACAGATCATGTACTATACAAAGGAGGAGAGTAATTATCCAGTTTTGTTTTTAATTAACCACTTTTACGGCCAGGAATGTAATCCAGTAAGCCTGACTCAAGAACCCATACAATCCCTATCATTAAATAATTCCATTTATCTAGGTATCATTTCACTACTAGAGTACAAACATGAATTCTGCATCTGTAGGTATCAGATTTAGAACACTACTTCTTTTACAACATCTTCCCACCACATTTTCATAAGGAAATACATTTCACCAAAGAAAAGGGTCCTGAAAAGCTGTGCATATTACAAAGAATTTTCAGAGCCCTGCACTTAAGTGACACTTTTTAAAAAAATCCAGAGCATTTATCCCTAGTTGTCCTTTCACTTTGCCATGTTTTACATACCCATCCCAACAAACTCTGGAGACCCTTCTAAATTTTTTTCTTCACATGTGCATATGTATCAAAGTATTAGAGACACTATTTTATGTATGAGGGGGTTCTTAAAGGTACATACCATTAATTACTTTTCCTCCCCCAAGTCTGAGTTCTGAAACTGCTCCTTCATCGACAGATGGGCAGCAGTTACAGTAATCGGCAATTCCAGGAAGCATCAGATGTTGTGATCTACATATCAGCAGGTCAAAGGGGGTGCACTCAAGCACTCTGCTTACTGAAGGAAGGCGTTTCGGGGATGCAGAGAGCCACTGTAATATATGAGACAAGTGACTTGACCCCTGCCTCCTTTAGAACCAGTTTATTCAGCAAAACAGCCTAATAAATTGACTATTTTTGTGATTATCATAGACTGCCTGGGGAGCTAGTCAGCTAGCTAGCCTGGATTTCACTATACCGACTTTTTTACATGAAAGAAGAAAGGCAATTAGGACTTTCGTAGATTAGTTTCCTGCCTGCTGAGTAACTTTATTTTATATGAAAGACAGTACATAAGGAGATCCTTACTGGCAAAATGGAAGTCACTGAAAAAAATGCAGAAAGAGTATTTTGTCAAATGATAGGGCAAACAAATTCATAACCAGGTTAAGGATATTCCATAAGAGGAACTCAAGAAAATAAAGGAGGCCACAAACTCAGTCATCAGTCTGAACAGACTTTTTAGGAAATACAAAAGGCAGAATTAAATCAATGGCACAAGGCATATCCCAAAAAGCAGAGAAGAAAAAAAGAGGAAAATTTTTTTTAAAAAACCCATGGCAAAATAGAAGCCGTAACTGTAGTCAATGCAGACAACAATTACTAGGTGGAAGCAGATATCCAAACACTTTTCAGAATTTTATCTAACCTTAAATGATGCCTTCCATCTTTGAGTAATTTGCAGTTCAAAACAAACCTATATCTAAACCAGAATGAAATTTTTTTTTCATGATAGAAAGAGGAGGAAAGGAAACTGTGATCAACATTGGTCAGGAAAAGCATTCTGTATTACTACTAACTGAAGTGTTAGAACTTAAGCTTCTAAATCTGTGCCATCCAATATGGTAGTCTCATGTGGCTATTTAATAAAATTAAAAATTCTGTTCTTCAGCCACCCTAGCCATATTTCAAATATTCAGTAGCCCTATGTGGCTATTGGCTACGGTATCACAGCAGACATAGAACATTTTCATCACCACAGAAAGTTCTGTTGGACAGTGATGTTCTAAATGGTTATAGAAAAGAGGATATTTTACAGATAAATGACCCTTAGGTCATCAATGAACCCTAAGTCAGTCATTTACGTGCTTACTACAATGTCTACACCACAATGGTCTCTCTCCCTACAGTACTTTCCACTGTAGACCATGTCATATAAGGCAGTTCTGCCCAGACTCTGACAATTTATTCTAGAAATATTAAAAAGACCTAATAATAATGCTGTTTCAACCTTCACTCCCAACTCCTCCTCCACCAGTTCCACATATACCCTTCCTCCCACTGCCCAGGAAGCAATATACCCAAGACTGGTACAAAATGTTTTATTTTCTTCAAAGAAAAAGACCCTGCTTTTAAGTTGGTAAAAGAAGATGAGGGGATGCCAGGATCTCTCTCTGAGGCAAACAAAAGTCGGCCTGGGAGTGGGAGAAACTGCTCCCAATATGTCTTTTTCTTATTGCCTAGCACCCTAAAATCCACTGGCCTGACTTCTACATATTGAAGAAGGGTCTTGTTTTCTGTGTTTTTAAAAATAACATACTATTGCAACTTTACAAGCTTCCTAAATCCAAAATATGAACCTGAAAATATTCAACTCATCTTTATTATGCCCAGATAAGCTCTTTTAGAATCCTGAATCTGGACCCCATTTTAAATAAGTTTCATTTATTTGCAGTTCTAATATTCCTAAAATATTAGTAATTTTGATAGGCAAGAGGATGATAAAGGAAGGGAAAGGATTACTCAGGATAAGGATGATTCAAGTTTTGTGTTGAATCAGTAAAGAAAGACCACCTAATCAAAACTCCTTTCAAAACTTTCCAAAAAATCAGGTTGCGAATTTTAAGTTCTCAAATTTGTTAAGAGGCAAAGTCATATATTTACAAATATTACATAGTGTTTTTCTTAATCAACCTAGTGTTCGGAGAAACAAAGTATATTTACTATTATGGCTTTACATTTGTCTTGAAAACCCAGAGCAAGTTTTTAAGAGCAGGTTTCATACCTAGTGAACTCTCCCATAACAAACAAAGTAAATTAAAATCTCCTTTTCAATTAGATCAATTTAACTTCAACAAGTGTCAACAACTACACTGTAAAACCTAGCCTTAACTTCAAATATTACGTGACATTTATGCAGAAAACAAGTATCTCTTTAGATATTTTTATGTGTTTTCAATACAAAGTGCTACGGGCTAGCTTTGAAAAAAAACACTCATTTCGTTTTCAGAGAATCTTGTGACATTAAAAAGAATCTTAATCAGGTTATATTTTTCTCCTTTAATTTTAGTTACCCTTTGAACTAAATTTCCTTTGCCAGGTCTTTAAAAATAAAAGCACTTTCCACTGTAAAGTTATACATATCTTTCCTCTAGAAAGTTTAAGAGAGACTTCTAATATCATTTTTAAAAATTATATGAGCATCCAAGATTCACGTAACAAAGAATAACGCTTCACTCAATTTGATGTATAAAAACTGAGGAAGCAATCCTACTTCTACAAGCCATATATGCCTATAAGTGGACACCCACTAAGTGGGCGGACACCCACTCCAAAGGGTGCTTTGGGTACCTATACATTCTAAGCAACAAATCATTTGAAAAACACAAAAAGACTCTTTTCAAGCAATGTAACTGTAAGTGTCCCCTCATACTTACTTGTAAATCTTTCTTTAATTTTAGCAAATCTTCATTTTCTCCATTTCCAGACAATGCAGCTTCAACTTGCTGGAGTTGAGCTTTGTAGCTTGCCAGCTGCTTTGCTAAATCCTCTGACATCTAGGGGAAATAAGGGTAAAATCATGAAAACTAAACCAAACACCACCACCACCAAAAATAATTTCCCTGTTTGCCTGAATTAACCCTTACCAATTTTGCTCTTAACTCTTTATTATAAATCATTGCAGCTTAGTTTATCACCATGACCTTTCCTCTCAGTTCAGAGAAAAGCTGTGAGCCAAACCAGAGACTTCAAGGCAATGGATTCTGAAGATTATAAACATGTCAGATAAATTCCATATAGAAAGAGAAACAAAAAACAACAGATAAGCGGGAAAAGGAGGATTTGTCATTTTTTTAAAAAAACTCCTGTAACAGGGAAGGCATTGTGTTCGGCTCAATTAACACGGGTGTTACATCGTCACCACAAAACACACAGCACTAATCTGCTAGAAGAATAGAGACTTCCGACAAAATTATTTTTAAGCACTCAAGAATACTTCCAAAACCAAATATAAATGGCTTTTGGATTAACTACACAAATTACTCTCTCTACGTGAGCTATTCAATTAATAAGAGTGTTTAAAAGCTCTTCTCCAGAGCAAAAATCTTTCACCCAGTCCCTTAAATGGTGCCGATGCAGTTTTGTTCAGTACAAGACAGCACAAATACTCTGCCATTTAGGTATTCTAAGGAACTTGCCCTCACCAAATCTGGCTCGTTCTTCTCCTGAAAGATCCGAGAGAATCCGCTCTCGATCTGGAAGCAAACCTACAGGGTTCCCGAGGACCCTGTCCTACGAGTCCCGTCCGACCACAGCCTGGAACCTGGAAGGGCTCCAAAGGGCCCGAGCAAGCCCGCTGCCCTCCGCCCCAGCACCCGCACCGCGAAGCCCGCCACAACTCGCTCCATTACTTCCGACCTCGAAACTCAGACGTCAGCTTCCAGGGAAACCGAACACGCGAGCTCAGCGGACGCCGGCGGGGCCGGAGCCGCCGCCCCCGGACAGGCTCCGCACGGAGCGGCCCAGGATGTCCTCAGGAGGCCTCCGCGTCCCGACCCCGCCCGACGGGCCCCCTGTTGGCCGTGTTCGCCGCTCTGACGCGGAGCCCCAACCCGTCGGGGGCCGCTGAGGGCTCAGCTCCGGGCGGGAGAGGCACCCGGGGCCCCCACCGCTCTCGCCGGCGCCCAGGCCTCGCCGGCGAGGCCGGCTCCCCCGCCTCAGGCCTCTGCTTCAACTCGGGAGACGCCGGGGCCCGGCGAGGCCTTACTCTCTCCCTCACCGGGTTTGTTACCTTGTGTGGGGTTGGGGGCGGGGCGGCGGGAAGGGGTCGGGGCAAAAGAGCCCAGTGGTGGCGGTGGCGACAGCGACAGCAAAAATCTCCGCGGGGACAACAAGGCCACTCGTTCTGAAAAGGAAGAACTCGGTCGGCGGTGAGGGGGAGGGGAAAAAAGCCGGTCACTGCAAGAAGGAAAAGACAGAGGCGGATGAAGCATCGCGAGAGGTTAAAAACCCTCGCGAGACATGGCTCGACTCACGTGATTACTAGCACCCTCTAGGCCGCCCGCCCTTAGTGGCGTTAAGGACGCAGAGTGGGCGGAGTTTAGTAAGGAGGAAATGGCGTAGCTGGGCTGCGCCAGGAGCCGGACGTGCGTTGGTGTTATGTCAGTTCCGGCTCTGAGTGGGAGCCGTTAGAGTTTTCTTTTGGGTGTGTGAGCTGTTGGGTCCTTTCTGGGGTTTCCAGGCTGGTAATTGTGTATGTCTTCTTAGGCGAGCGGTGCTGGGAGGTGGGAGGAACGGGGTTTAATGCAGCATTCGTGGCTAGTGGTTGTTTCTCACAGTGTGGTCCTGTACCTGCAGCATCAGCATCGCCTGCTTGTTTATTGCGAAGCAAATTCTCAACGCCCAACCCAGACCTCCTGAATCAGAAACTCTGGGGATGGGCTCAGCAGTCTTTAGCAAGCCTCCAAGTGATGCCGGTGTCCGCTCAAGTTTGAGGACCACTGCTTTATATAATAATAAACGCCTTAGTAGCAACAAAAAGCTAATTATGGGAGAGCTTATTGGAGAGGAGATGGATTTATTTAAAACATTTTGTTACAGCCTGTTTGTTTTTTAACTAAGTTAATTATGTAGGTTAATCTAGCCTGATAGGGAACAATCTTCAAGTTATAGTCTTGGATGATAAGCAGACTGGTGTGAATAGTTTATGTGTAAAAAGAAATGCGCATTAAGTGTGTATTTTGTAATATAAACTTTCCGGATAGATACACAAACCTATCGAGATTTGGAGTGGAAGCCAAAGGTTTTCACTGATTACCGTTCTTACTGTTTACTCTTTTTAAAAATTATGTAATTTTTTTACAATTAAAAAACAAAACTAGTTTAAAAAGAGAGAAGATAAAGGCCTGAAACACAAAGAGGCTGCATGAATGCCAAGAAAGGCCCTTTTCTGGGGCTTGGAGTCTGTTGTGGCACCCTTAAGAAGGCCCTCCTCTCAGATGGGCTAACTTTTGAACTCACATCTTTCTTCAGTTCCTCCTTGCTCCGACCCCCCGCCCCCAAGGGGCCTTTCCTTTTTTTCTCTACGTACGCACACGTATCCCTCATAGTCAGTTAGATAACCTGTAAAGATGGAAACAAGATCAGGTTTGTGAGTATGATTGGGATGGCAGTCAATTTGAAAGAATCGAAAATCCTGCAGAGGGCAGCAGTGTGCAGCTAGAGTTAAGAGAGAAGACGAATCATAAAGGATGTACTTTTCCGTAACAGGGTAGAAATTTGTTTAAAATACAATGTAGTTTATAACTGCTTTGTTTTTTTTAAGATTGGCACCTGAGCTAACATCTGTTGCCTTTTTCTTCTTCTTCTTCTGCCCAAAGGCCCACAGAACATAGCCGTGTATTGTAGTTGTAGATCCTTCTAGTTCTGCTATATGGGACACTGCCTCAGCGTCGCTTGATGAGCGGTGCTAGGTCGGTGCCCAGGATCCCAAGTCAGGGAAACCCTGGGCCGCTGAAGTGGAGCGCGGGAGTTTAACTTCTCTGCCAAGTGGCCGGCCCGGACCCGCTCTTATTCTCCTTGTGTATTTTAACCATGCCAAGAGGATCTTCCTTGAATATAAACTATATAGTTGTATGAAAATCTCTCAAATAGGAACTCTTCATGAACCTCTTAGGTCGGAAAATAGGGAAATATTTTATTATAAGCTACTGTATAGATTTCTTTATCACCTTGATAAGCTTTTGTTTGCAAGATTGCTCTTAATTTCTCCCTCTGTGCGACATCGATTATATTTGGAAAGAAAAGCTATATTGAATTTTAGTTCTCACAAAGAGATGATAACAGTTGTAGGTACCATGCACCATTCTAAGAACTTTACATGTATTCATTTAATTTTCGTAATGATTCTAGATGCTATTAAAGACAAAACTGGAGCAAGTGTGAACTTTAACAGTGATGCTTCAAATAGGCGTTCTGACTTACCGCTTCCTTTCAAGTGTCAAAATCTACTTTCAGTGTCTAATTTTTCTTAAAACATTAATTCAAATTTAATCATGTTTATTCCTCAAAATTATTAGTATCTAAAACCTCTAGTTCTTTAAACCTGGTATTTATTTTATTGAAACCTAGTAAGTAAACAAGATTTTAAAACCCCAAATTGTCATCAGAATATACAATTATTTCCTATCACTGCTAAAGAAAATTAAAGAAATACTAAAGAAAATTAGAGTGTAGCAGCTGCCTTTGGAAATGTGCCAACTCACTGCAGGGCACAGGAGTATGCAGTAAACGAATATATGTTGCCTAAATGGCAGACTGCATTCTTTTTTTTTTTTCCCCGGAAAAGAGTCGTGCTGAGCTAACACCTGTTGCCAATCTTCCTCTTTTTTTATTTTTTCCTCCCCAAAGCCCCAATGCATGGTGGTATATCCTAGTTGTAGGTCCTTCTAGTTCTATGTGAGCTGCCACCACAGCATTGCAACTGACAGACGGGTGTTGTGTTTCCGTGACCAGGAAACAACCTGAGCCGCCGAAGCATTGAGTGTGCCAAACTTTAACCACTAGGCCATCAGGGCTGGCTTGGGAGATTGCATTCTTTAGCTTTGCTTTTATTGTATCCCTTCTTGACTAAACGCAGCTCCCGATTTGCCCAGATTTTTTTGCTATATCCACAAATGCCTAAGGTGATGAATTAGAGATGTGCACATAGTCATAATAACTGCTTATGCCCTTTGCCCTCTTTAATCATAATAGGTGTTTTGAGTGTTTGCATGGAGATTTGCTGCAGGGGCGTGCTCCTGGCTTTTTGTGCTTCTTGAGTGTTTTGGGGTACAGTGCATTGAAACCATGTCCTGGGATGAGTCTTAGGTGACATCATCCTTAAATGGGTGCTGTTCAATGCAGATGCTCATCAGTGACAGCAGTCCTGATTTGTTCACTTGAATTTGTATTGCCTTGTTTGTCTTTAGAATGTGCATTTTCAGCTGTCCTGTGTTTCATTTGTACCACTAAAGAACAGAAAACTGTGCCACTGTATCACTAAAGAAGAGAAAACATGCCACTAAAAACAGAAAACACTACATCAAACTGAAAAGCTTCTATACTGCAAAGGAAATCAACAAAATGGAAAGGCAACCCACCAAGTGGGAGAAAGTATTGCAAATCATATATCTGAGAAGGGGTTAATATATAAAGAACTCATACAACTCAATAGCAAAAAAACAATTTAAAAACAGTTAAAAATGGGGCAGAGGATCTGAAAAGACATTTTTCCAAAGATGATATATAGATGGCCAACAGGTACATGAAAATATGCTCAACATCACTAATCATCAGGGAAATGCAAATCAAAACCACAATGAGATGTCACCTCACACTCATTAGAATGGCTGTTATCGAAAAGACAGCAAGTGTTGGCGAGGATGTGAAGAAAAGAGAACCCTCGTACACTGTTGGTGGGAATGTAAATTGGTGTGGCTACTATGGAAAACAGGGTAGAGGTTCCTCAAAAAATTAAAAATAGAAATACATATGATCCAGCAATTCCACTTCTAGGTATTTATCCAAAGAAAATGAAAACACTAACTTGCAAAGATATATGTGTCTCCATGTTCATTGCAGCATTGTTTATAATAGCCAAGACATGGCAGCAACTTAAGTGTGCATCAGTGGATGAATAAATAAAGAAAATGTAGTGCACGCACACACACACACACACACATGAATATTACTCTGCCGTAAAGAAGAAAGAAATCTTGCCATTTGTGGCAACATGGGTGGACCTTGAGGGCATTATGCTAAATGAAATAAGTCAGACAAAGACAAATATTGTATGATCTCACTTATATGTGGAATCTAAAAGAACCCCAAATATCGAGCTCACAGATACAGAGAGCAGATTGGTGGTTGCCAGAGGCAAGGGTTGGGGGGAGTGAGTGAGATGTGTGAAGCTGGTCAAAAAGTACAAACTTCTGTTATAAAATTAAAAAGTCATGGGGATGTAATGTACAGCATGGTGACTATAGTTAGTAATACTATATTGTGTATTTGAAAGTTGCTAGGAGAATAGATCGTAAAAGTTCTCATCACAAGAAAAAAATTTGTAAAATGACATCCCCCAAAACAGATTCCTTCAGTTTGAAAAATATGATCTAAGGCTTTACAAGGATCAGAAATGGCAGAGTCATTCAAAGTTTTTTAGACCTATTTGAAAGTGGTGTTAAGTAGTAATCTTACATACATTCTTAGTAGGATATATTCTGAGGGTACAAAGAAAAAAAATCTCAATTACAGACTTATTGCTAATAGTACTATTGGTAGTGTAATTTTGAAACTCTTTTATGTCTACTGTAAATAAAGTGAATAATTAATATATTTATGTTAGTTAAAACTCTGAGAAGAAAGAAAAATATAAAATAAAAAAGTTATGGGGGGAAACTCTCTGATGTTAAAACCTGAATTAGAATTATTTATGTATATATATTTCTTAGAAGTAATGTTACCCCAGTGGAGGATGCCCATATCTAGATATCTAAATACCATTCCCCACTAAAAGGAGATCGAATTTCTTGGAAAAATAGTTGATTTTGGATCTCAGGCCTAGAATGTAAAGAGTACAAAGGTGAGCCTGGAACATCGTGCTAGAAATCAAGGAAATGCCCGAAAACTAATAGGATCAAGTCAAAAGCTTACAGACCCAGCTTGAGGGAACTCCACTGGCCAATTGTGAGTCACTTTTGCTGCTAAAAAGAATAATGACTGATAGATTATCAAAGCATTGAGTACATTTTTAAAATCCGTAAGTCCAGAGTGATTCTCAAAATCAAGGGTGGGGGAAGGGACTTTTTTTTTTTTAATAGAAGAATGCCGGCCAATAAATATAGATGGAATGGTAGAATTGGAAAAATCACCATGTGCAGTCACCAATGATTCGGGCGAAGATCATCAATAGAAGCTAAAACCCATCTTATAAAAGGAGGCAGGGCAAAGGAGGATGTTTGCACAGTGTCAGAGTATCACCCCGCAGATGACTTGATTATGAACAAGAAAAATATACCTTACAATGAAGAAATCCAGCAGTCACCAACTTAACTTAGTGATCACGCTTAGCACTACTAATGGTGGAACAACCTGGCTTTATAGGCCTCTTGATTTGATGCAACATGACGTAACAGTTATCACCTATGAAGGAACCTTGCCAAAAGTGCTTAACCTGAATATAATCAAGCCTTTTGACCCAACTTCCAGTTTACAGGAAATGCACGGAGAGAGGAACAACTACAATGATCCTGGGAGGAGAATCAGACAAATCCAGAATGTGGGACATTCTATAAGAAAACTGGCCTAAATTCTTCAACAGGTCAGTGTCATTAAAAAATGCAGAAGACTGTTCTAGATTAAGAAACAAAAGACATAAATGCAGTGGATAAATCTTGATTGGGTCTTGGTTTGGAAAAATAAAGCTATAGAAGAAATTTTGAGAACACTTTGGGAAATTTGAATATGGACTGGATAGTAGATGATATTGAATTATTGTTAATTTTGTTAGGTGTGAAGTTTACTTAGGTTACTTAGGAGAATGTCTATTTGGGTATTTAGGGATGAGGTGCCATAACCTCTATAACTTACCTTCGAATGGTGTGGCCAAAAAAGTTATATAAAATTTTACAAAATTCACATGTGTGTGTGCACGCACATGTATAGTTATATATGGAGAGAGAGAAAGAGAATTAAAATGTGGCAAAATGTCAACTGTCATTGTGCTGGATGTATGAGTTCATTGTACTAGTCTTTAAATTTTTCTGTTTCAAATTTTTCAAAATAAAAAGATGAAGAAAATTGTTCATAGACTAGCTAGAATAGTTTTGGTGGGTGTTGCGAGTGTGTGTTTGAGGAATGGTGGGGGAAAGCTGCAGATAGTTAAGGGGAACTCTGGGAGCAAACAATAGCTTAACAAGCGCAGAAGTAATATGAGAGATTACGAAAGCATTTGTGGTTGTCAGAAACAAAAGTCTGCAGACAGCCGGATGGGTCAAGGCCCAGCAGGAAGATGTGGGCAGTGGAGGCCAAAGCAGTCACAGGAGCTCTTTGAAGGCCAGGAAGGAAAGCATGAGAAACAATTACTGTGACTTCCCCACATGCAGGAGAGAGTCCAGTGGGCCCTGCCCTCTGATGTGGTGGCAGGAGCTTTATTCATTGTTGGCCCTGTTTGCCTTTCTCCTGTAACAGCCTCTGGTGCAGTCTTAAGACGGTCTTTTAAACTAGAGTTAATTGGATTCATCTGCATCACAGCCCCTGCAAGTGTCCTTATCTCGGTGTTTTCCAACCCCAAGTTCATATTGCCTATTTATTTATCTTAGAAAAAGCTTCTTTATTGCAGAAAAATCCTAGAATGTTCCACATCACCTTTGTGGTATGGTGGATAATAGAACAATATCTATGGTAGATAATAGAACAATAGGATATTTATACCAAACAACCACAGGTGGCAGGGGATATATGTTCCCAAATGTAAAGAGGAGCATGACTTTTTCCAGGAGTCAAAATGAGCCCCAGAGTTTTGCCCCATTAAGACTACTGGCCTATAATTTGATAGGGTCACATTTAGCCATTTTATTGATGTAATGTCAGCAGTTGAAAAAAAGGAACTACACAATGGAGGCCTTAATACTCAAAGAACCCATTAGGTGGCAGTGAGGACACAGGCATGTTTGATGTCTGTTTTTGTTTTCTCCCTGCTCCCCAGTGATGGAGCCCTAGTGAAGGAACATTGCCAAGGAGCTTTGTGGGGGAGGAGATCGGGGAAAAACAAACAGCCAAAAACTCTATGGCTTATAGTATCCAAGTGATGAAGAACTGCTGGTCATCTGTGCTCAACTCCTTTTCTTGGTTTTAATATATACGTTTTTATTTGTCCTTGCTGTGATTCTTTTAATAAAATAACTTTATATTCAAGTCCTTTAGATCACTTGTGTGCTGTTTACAACATCTCTGTTGTCAGTTTTAGGACATAGGTGGGAAGGGTGGCTCATTTTGTTCAAAACCCAGTACATTTAACACATTCTCTTCTGGTGACACCCTTATTCTCTGTAATTATTCCTTACATGTAAATATCCCTTATTCTCTGTGAAAGTGCTCATGAAAGGCTCTTTGTGGTCCTGGTAGATGTCACAGGTTGGGTTTCCTGGGAAAATGACTCTGAGATTTCTGTGCAAGAGGTTTATTGAGAAGTACCCTTGGGAACATCACCTTTGAGAGGTGACGGGAGCAGGACCAAGCAGAGGGAGAAGGAGCTGTGATGTGGTTGTAACCTCAGCCAATCCTGTAGGAGCTCTGGAGCTGGGATGGCTCTTGAGAGATGTTCCCCACTAAGTCAAGGGAGCCAGGGCTTTATACCCACCCAACCCCACATGATCAGTCAATAGATGAGGGTTGCCCCTGTGAAGGGGGCTAAGAGCAATTCAGCTGAGAACTGACAGCCACCAACACTCTCCACCTCTGGGAGAATAAGCACTTCAGTCCCGAAGGGGAATCTGAGCTGTGCACCACAGCATCCGCAGTAGGGAAGGAGGCATACTTTCCCCATGTCACCCCTATTCCTAGCACCTCTGATGCTGCGTGTCTTGCAGAAGCCACCCGTATTAGAAACCATGAAACAATGTCACCTTCTCATCTTGTTTTCCTCACATTAAAAGCTAATGGAAAAATGCCTCTGCACTTCCTGCAGATGATATCATGTTTGTTTCAAATTAATTTCTGATATATATATATATTATACTGTAGGAGAGCTTGCTTATGTATATGCAACTCAGCTACAAAGATTAAGCATTTCTTCTATTGAAGAATGCTCCAAAAGTTTTTGGCACAATTGATGATTATTTACTTCAGCACATCAAAAGCCATTAGGGTGACTCTTATAAAAAGAAAAGCCATTAGGGTGAATTTTATTTTTTCAAAAAGGAGGAATAAATGATATTTTCTGAAAATAACCTCTTTGCAGGTAGAAAATACATAACTAGCTATTTATAAAGAAGTTTAAAAGTTTATGTTTTTACCTGACTTTGTCTTTGTTTTTATTCTGTCACATTGATGCTCTTCCTAATTTTTTCCAGTTTCAGCTAATGGAATCACTTTTCCTCCTTATGCTCATTTGACCATTCTACCCCCTGAATGTCTTGTGGATGTATTCCCTCTTCTCCATCCCAGTGCTGCAGACCAGGCTGTCGTCATTTCTCACCTAGCCTGATGCAATAGCCTAAGAATGGGATTCCTTCCCTGGGATGCATCCTCCTCACTCGGCTGCCAGACTGATCTTCTGGAAACACCAATCTAAGCATGCACACTCCTACCTGTTAAAATCCCTACTTGTTTAGCCACTTTTTAAGGTCATTGGTGATATGGCCACAGCCTGCTTCCTGGCCTGAGCACTGACCACACACTCCATATACAAACCCGCCATGCTGTTTCATGCCTTACTGCTTTGCTCCTAGTGTCTGCTTGACATCACATGCCTTTCCCCACTTCCCCGCCTGGAAGAATATCTTTAAAGTCCCAGCTCTGATGGGGCATTGGTGACTGCTCACCAGCTTTCACAGGCAGAACTCCTTGCTTCCCTGTTTTGCTCCGTTAGTATTTTTACATCTGGTAACAGCATCCTGGACTATTAGTTTTTAGAACAGAGCCTCACTAGGCATCATACCTAAGGGGCAGTAATTACGTCTTTTTCTTTTTTGCATCTTTAACACTTGGCAAGGTGTGCCTGGCCCTAGTAGAATTCAGTCTCCTTGAGAACACAGAGAAAGAAATTTTGATAGCAGTGAATGTTATATTTGACTTTGGAGAACATCCTAGAGATTTCTTGTAATTATGATATGATATTTCTCTGACTCTTAGGCGTATGATAGAAGTTTCTTCATAAGGTTATTACTATAGTAAGATATAAGGAGTTAATTTTTTGAAGCATTTTCTTGGTGGAGAGGACTTCTGATTGATCCTAATTAATGATGTGTTTCTTTGCAGGTAGTTGAAAGTGATTTTTCCACTTTGTGTGCAGGTAAGGATGTAGATAGGAAAAACAGGACTATAATAGCAGCTTGATTGGGAACAATTTAATCAACGTATCTCCAGTTTATTTTTTTCAGTGTTGCTGATTAGCTGCCTAGTTTGATGTAATCTTCACAGGTAGACTGAAGTAGAGCCAATTAACCTGACAGTCAATGGAAGAATAAAACTCATGTACCTGGGACAAGAAAGTGACTACAATTTATAGATCTAATATGGGACTGTTGGTCTTGTGGTTTATGAAGAGAAAAGTAAAGTATTGGACATGGAGCCATGTTTATTTACTCTCTTTTGCTGTGACTTGTAAAGTGCCCTGGGTTAAGGCACTTTACTTTTTTGGGTCACATCTGGAAAAAAAACATGAGGATAAGATATTTTGCTGTATCCTCATAAGACAAACAAACTGATGTAAATATAATAGCTACTTCTGACAGTTTGTGAGCCTGGATTAACTGGTCATGGGTTTTTTTTGGTTGTCATTGATGTTGTGTTTTGTCTTACTCAATTCTTCCTTTGCATCATTCTCAGATCTCTATTTTATGACCAAAGGAATACATGTCAACATGCTTGACGGGCAGGGGCAACAGCACACTGGACCTGGCTCTGTAGTTCTAGTGTGGCTTCTGCCTCTCACTAGCTGTGAGAGTTTCAGCAAGGAGACCTCAATTTTGGAGGGCTTCCATTTCCTTATCTATGTTTCCTTGCAGCCCTCAGACTTTGTAATTCCTAAGTTTATAGAAAGTCAAGAAAGTTGACATATGGTCTCTCCAACTGATCCAGTCCAAAGACAGTTCCTTGATCCTACCCCCATCTCTCCTTCCTCTGAGTTTCTACTGAAGTGTATCAGGTCTACACAGTCTAACTTGTATTAGTCCCCTGATGGTAAGCTCTAGTAGGGCAGGGCTCCCTGAATGAAATCCCATGTCATCCCCTCCCTCCCTGCCCCTACACCAGTCAACTCCCACGTCTAGGCATCTGTTGTGGACTCAATTAGTAATACATGTTGGCTAAAGGAGGAAGCTCAGGGAATCTACAGCTCTCTCTTAATAATTGACTTCTCCTTCTACTTTACAGACAAAAGAAACATCACTGGGCAAGAATTTCCTTTGATAACTCCGCCCTCTATCACACACACCTGAAAATTGTTTGTGTTAACTCATCATTGAAAAGATCAAAAAAACTTGAGTATACTAAAATTTAAATTAGGTATACAACCAAAAGGATCATTAAAAGTTAGAGACAACCCATAGACCACAAGAAAATATTTGCAATAAAGAATTAGTAAGCAGAATATTTAAAAAAATCCTACATGTCATTAAGAAAACAGATAAATAACCCAATAGAAAAGTGGAAAGAATGAGGAGGAGGAAGAAGAGAAGATGTGAACAAACCATTTACAAAAGAAAAAAACAAATGGCCAATAAACATATGAAAAATGCTCAAGCTTATGAATAATCAGGGCTATGCCAACAAAAATTATAACTCATCAAATGGAAGAAAATTTAAATCTGAAAAAGACCCAGAAAATGGTAAGACTCATGCACAACTGATAGGAGTACATATTGTTATATCCACTTTGGAGAGCAAGTTGTCATTATCTAATAAGTTGAAGGTGGGCACTTATCGTGAGCCAACAACTCCACACTGAGAGAAGCTCTTGTAGATATAATATGGAGGCACATAAACTTTATTACAGCTTGATTTTAAAAACAAAAAATGTAAAAATAACAACCTGAATATCTATCAACAGGAAAATGGAGGAAAAAATGTGGTGCATTTATTTAATGGATGAATAAATACTTATGAAATTAATGAAAATGAATGAACTAGAGGTACATGGGTCAATATGGCTAAATCTCAAAAACAATATTCAGTAAAAAAAAGCAAATTGCAGAGTAATATGTACAAATTTTAAAGGCATGCAAAAATATGTTGTTTATGGGAATGCATGTATAGTAAAAGTATGAGACCATGCATGGGAATGAAACACACCAAATTCAGGATGGTCGTTGTCTCGGAGGAAGAAAGACGGGCATCGGGATCAGAGAGTGGTACCCAGGAGACTGTCCACTATATCTGCAATATTTTATTTCTTTAATATATAATGTTTAATGTACTTAAAAAGAAGAAGAGGGGCCGGCCCAGTGGCACAGTGGTTAAGTTCCCACACTCCACTTTGGTGGCCCAGGTACACTGGTTTGGATCCCAGGCGCAGAACCTATGCATTGCTTATCAAGCCATGCTGTGGTGGCATCCCACACATAAAATAGAGGAAGATGGGCACAGATGTTAGCTCAGGGCCAGTCTTCCTCAACAAAAGGAGGAGGCTTGGTGGCTGACGTTAGCTCAGGGCTAATCTGCCTCAAAAAAAAAAAAAAAAAGGAAAAAGAAGAAGAGAAAATCAAAATCTCGTAGGAGTCTTCATGATATATTTATTTAAAAATATGTAAGTTCTGTATAAGGCCTCTTTTGTAAATCTTAGGAAAAGGTACCCAACACCACTGAGGCATGGCTTGGATACTACATTAATAAAAAGTGCCAACATTGCCCCACACCAGTGCTTATGACTTGGAGAGCAGAATTCCCTGCTCATTCAGGGGGTCCTCATAAACAGAACATAACCTCTACAACCATATATAGCAGCCCTGACTCTCTATATCAAATGAACAAATCCATCTTCACCTCCTTCCTTGCATCTCAAAGAGTGAGATCTCCTTCCTCCTGCCCATGGTAAACCCCTCCAGCTGGGCTGAGCTCCTCTATCATTATGCCCTGTTCCCACAGCTTTAGCCTACTACTTCCCCACTAGCTCTTTCTCCCAGCCTTTGACCCTATATTTCTATTTGCTGCCGTTTCATATGCTACTGTGATCTTGTTTGCTCTTCCAGCACATCACCGAAATGACTGTCATCCACAAAATCACCAAGGCCCTTCTAACTCAAAAGCAGAGAGCCACTCTGCAGTTCTCACCTCACTTGCTCCTTGCAATATTTGACATATTCTTTATGGAAACTCCCCTTGTGGCTTCTGTGACATTATTCCTCTCTTGGATTTCCTGTTTGGCTGCTGGGAACTTGGTCTATTTTATGGGCCTTGTTTTACTACCCAGCCTGTGAATGCTACTGTTCCTTCCTCATCCATGTTTTCTTCTCACTCTCTTCTATTCAAGTAGCTTTAACATTCACTTAATAGATATTTATTGAACACCTACTCCATTCCAGGCTCTTTTCTCAGTGCTAGGGATACAGCCATGATAAGGCCTTGCCCTCATGGAGTTGCAATCTAGTGTGGGAACACTGACAGCAACAACTGGTTTTTTTTGGTGAGGAAGAGCAGCCCTGAGCTAACACCTGTTGCCAATCTTCCTCTATTTTGTATGTGGGACACTGCCACAGCATGGCTTGATGAGCAGTGTGTAGGTCCATGCCCAGAATCTGAACCCACGAACCCCGGGCAGCCAAAGCAGAGTGCGCCAGCTTAACCACTATGCCACCGGGCCGCTCCCTGACAGCAACAACTTAAAAAGCAGATCTGTAATATATACATGGTGATATGTTCTATGGAGAAAAGATGAAAAAGACTAAGGGGAGAGGTCTTGCAAAAGGAGGGGATGGGTTGTATTTGTTTTATAGCTAATGGTCAGGAAAGCTGCACTGAAAAATTGACTTTGAGGCTGAGACCTGAAGGAAGTAAGAATTGTGAACCATGTGGATATCTGGTGGAAAATCATTCCATGCAGAAGGAACAGTGAGTGCAAAGACTCTGAGATGGGAGGGGTCTGGTTTGGGACACACTGAGTTTGAGAGACCTATTATACATTCAAAAGGAAATGCCAAGAATGCAGTAAAAAATATGTATAATGTATTCATTTATATATAAATATATATGAACATGTATATATATATCTCTCCCCTCACTAGAATGTAAGCTCCACGAGGGCAAGGCCTTGTCATGGCTGTATCCCTAGCACTGAGAAAAGAGCCTGGCATGGAGTAGGTGTTCAATAAGTTTGTTAAATGAATGTTGAAGTTACTTGAATAGAAGAGAGGGAGAAGAAAACATGGATGAGCAAGGAGCACTAGCATCCACAGGCTGGGTGGTAGAACAAGAACCTATAAAATAGCCAAAGCTATCTTGAGAGAAGAACAGAGCTGGAGATATCACGCCCTGACTTCAAACTATGCTACAAAGCTATAGTAATCAGAACTGTATGGCACTGGCACAAAAACAGACACATAGATCAATGGAACAGAAGAGAGAGCCAGAAGTAAACCCATACTTACATGGTCAATTCATCTATGACAAAGGGGGCAAGAAGATACAATGGGGAAAAGACAGTCTCTAATATTGGGAAACTGGTCAGCTATATGCAAAGAAAATGAAATCAGACCTCTTTCTTACACCGTATATGACAATAAACTCAAAATGGATTAAAGACTTAAATATAAGACCTGAAACCATAAAACTCCTAGAAGAAAACATAGGCAGGAAGCTCTTTGACATCAGTCTTAGCAACATTTATTTGGATCTGTCTCCTCAGGCAAAGGCAAAAAAACAAAAGTAAACAAATAGGACTACATCAAACTAAAAACCTTTTGCATGGCAAAGGAAACCATCAACAAAATAAAAAGGCTACCTATGGAATGGGAGAAGATATTTGCAAATGATATATTCAATAAGGAGTTAATATCCAAAATACATAAAGAACTCACACAATTCAATAAAAAAAATAAACAATCCAATTTTTTTAAAAATGAGGAGAGGACCTGAATTTCCAAAGAAATATACAAATGCTCAGACATAAAGATGGCCAAGAGACACATGAAAAGATGCTCAACATCACTAATCAACGGGGAAGTGCAAATCAAAGCCACAATGAGATATTACCTCACACCTGTTAGAATGGCTATTTTCAAAAAGACAATTGGGGTCAGCCCTGTGGCCAAGTGGTTAAAGTTCCACGTGCTCTGCTTTGGTGGCCAGGATTTGGAGGTTCAGATCCTGGGCAAAGACCTACTCCACTCATCAGCCATGCTGTGGAGACAACCCACATACAAAAAATAGAGGAATATTTGTACAGATGTTAGCTCAGGGTTAATCTTCCTCAAGGAAAAAAAATTAAAATAAAAAAGAGGAAGATTGACAATGGATGTTAGCTCAGGGTGAATCTTCCTTACCAAAAACAAAAAACAAAAAAAAGACAACAAATAACAAGTGTTGGCGAGGATGTAGAGAAAAGGGAACTCTCATACACTGTTGGTGGGACTGTAAATTGGTACAGCCACTATGGAAAACAATATGGAGGTTCCTCAAAAAATTAAAAATAGTGCTACCATATGATCCAGTTCTGGATCCTCTAAGGGGTATTTAGTTGAAGAAAATGAAAACACTAATTCAAAAAGATATATGCACCCCTACGTGCATTACAGCACTATTTACAAGAGCCAAGATATGCAAGTAACCTAAGTGCCCATCAACAGATGAATAGATAAAGAAGATGTAGTATATATACACAATGGAATACTACTCAGCCATAAAAAAGAATGAAACCTTGCATTTGTGACAACACAGCTGCACTTAGAGGGTATTATGCTAAGTGAAATAAGTCAGACAGAGAAAGGCAAATACCATATGATTCACTTATGTAGAAACTAAAAAACAAAACAAATGAACAAATAAAACAAAAGAGAAATAAATTCATAGATACCAAGAATAAATGTTGTCACCAGAGAGGAGGGGAGTAGAAATGGGCAAAATAGGTGAAGGGGATTAAGAGGTACAAACTTCCAGTTATAAAATAAATGTCACATGGGTATAATGTACAGCATAAGGAATATAGTCAATAATAATAACTTTGTATGGTGACAGATGATTACTAGACTTGTCATGGTAATCATTTCAAAATGTATATAAATGTTGAATCACTATGTTGTACACCTGAAACTAATATAATATTGTATGTCAACTATAATTCAATAATAAAAGCTATTTAAACATTTTTTAAAGAGCCTTTAAAATAGACCAAGGTCCCAGCAGCCAAACAGAGGAAATCCAAAAGAGAATAATGTCACAGAAGCCACAGAGGAGTTTCCACAAGGAAGGTGTCAAACATTGCAAAGAGCAAGTGAAGTGAGAACTGCAGAGTTGCCCTCTGTCTTTGAGAGTTAGAAGGGCTTTGGTGACTTTGTGGATTACAGTCATTTCATATGTCATATATATGATGTACATATGAAATATAAATAAGACTTCAGGAGGAGCAGGTTTGCTAGAGGTGGGAGTGGGATAGAGAGAGAATCAAGAGTTTAGTTTAATTGGGGCTGGGTTAAGTGTATGGTGTCTAATAGAGATCAACATAGAGATAGATAGTGGGTGCTTGAATTTATTCAACAAATGTTTATTAAGCACCTGGGATTTCATGTCCATTAATAGAAGAGTAGTTTATACTGGAATAATCCCTCTGCAAACAATTGCAAACTCTGGAGGAAAATAAAAATTACCTAGAGGCATTAAAGAGTGACCAAACTAGAAACTAGAGGAGAGTTGACACTTAAAAGAAAGAACTGGCACTAGATGATTTTCCTGTTTGTTTTTTGAGAATGACTTTGCCTGAAGGCAAGTCCCAGTCAGTTCCGTGCTGGGTCAGTTAGAATTTGGATAGAAACCCACAGTTATGATGAATTAGTTTGAGGAATTAAAAGGTTATCACAGCAACTGGAAAATGGTAGTGGTGGTGGGGTATCCAAGAAAAGAGAGAATCATAGAGAAGAAGCTTCAAATTCTGTGCATTAAATTTTCCCAAATCTCTATCTGATTTCTGAAGTACACACGTGTGGAGCAGATTTCAATCAGCCTACCAGTGATAAAAGAACTGAATAGAAATTTCAACCCTTGCCCACCATGTGGAGAAAAATTTACTCTAATCAAGTTAACTGTTTAGTAAAACAAAAAATTCAAAACTTTTCAGAGGAACATAACAGAAACTGTAGTATCTACAATGTATTGTTCACAATGTGCAAGCACAATCCCAAATTACCAGACAATCAAAGAAACGGAAAAACGTGACCCATACTCAAGAGAAAAGACAATCAATGGAGATTGATCCTAAGGTGATGCAGAAGTCAGAATTGGGAGATAATTATTTTAAACTAGCTATTATAATTCTGTTCAAGAACATCAACAGAAATATGCTTATAATGAATGAACAGACTGGAAACCTCAGCAGAGGAACAGAAACTATGAAAGGGAACCAAACAGAAATGCTAGAAGTGAAAAATATAATATCTGAAATTTTCAAAAATTCCTCAGGAAGCTTAACAGATGATTAGACATGGCATATGAAAGAGTCAGTGAACTTGAAGACAGATCAATAGAAATGATCAAAACTGAAGATAAGAGAGATAAAAGATTGAGGAAAAACTAACAGAGCCTCAATGACCTCTGAGTTAATATCAAAAGTTCTAACATAGGTGTAATTGTAATCCCTAAAGATGAGAAAGAAAATAATTCAAACATTTTTTAGAAAATAGTGGCTGAAATTTTTTAAATTTGATGAAAGATATATAATTATAGATTCAAGAAGCTTAATAAATCCCATGCAGGATAAATACAAAGAAAACCAAACCTGGACACATCATACTCAAATTGCTAAGAACAAAAGATTTTTATATTTATGGAGCAGCTACTGTGTGCCAGGCACAATTTAGGGCACTGGAATAAAACAGTGCACAAAATAGTTGTAGTCCCTCTTTTCACAGTGGGTGTGTATTTTTTACTGAGCAAACTTATTTTTAAATATCAACTGACTGCTACCTGGATGAGTCACAGATCACAGACATGTGTAAAATAGTTTATCTTCTTCTCTCCAAAGTTGCTCCTCTTCTTACACTTCCTTTTTCGAGAAGTGATGCCACCTGCCACATTCTCCTACAAGAGGGAAGCCTGTAGTTTCTCTGGACTCATCCTTCCCTTTCTTCTCTACCTCAATGGGACACCAACTTTATTTATTATACCATTACATAGCTCAAAACTATCTCCCCCCTCACAGTATTAGTTCAATCCCTTATCATTTATAGCCTGGAAGCCTCCTAAATTTTCATCCTGCTCTCTCTTCTTTCAGCTGCCAGAATCGTTATTTTAAACTCCAGTTCTTATCATGTCACTTTCCAGTTTAAAATCTTCCAGTGGTTTTCCATTCCTTTGGAAATAAAGTTTCTGCACCTTAGTGTGATCTAGAAAGTACTTCAAGATCTGAATCTTGCTGACATTCCAGCTTTAGTCATACCAAATCTCTTGCAGTTCTCTGAATGAGCCATAGCATCACACCTCTAGGGCTTTGCCAATGTTGATCTTTTTTTGTGGAAGTTTCTTCTTCTCTCATTTCCTTGGCTAATATGTAGGCGTCCTTCAATCTTCAGCTCAAAGATCATCTCCTCTTGGATAACTTCCCTGAGCCCTTTCCCCGGGTGGAATCGGGTGTCCCCATGCTCCTCCTTTCTGATGCCATGGCATCCTGTGCTTACTTATTTCTATTATATCTAGTGTTCCACTATACTCTCATCATTGATTTTCCTTTAGGATCAAGTCTTGTTCATCTATAGATCTCCAGAAGATGGCATATGGTGTGTGCTTGATGTTTGCTGAATGAGTGAATGCCTAAGTGAAACAGAGTTTGAATTGATTACCTATATGGATACTACCCATTTCTTAGCCACTAAGATCTTCGTTGCCATGATAAATTTTCCCAAGATGAAAATATGTAAGTAAGAAAATCGGAAAAGAACATTGGGTAAGGGCCCAAGGAGAGGAACTTCGTACACGTGCATAGGTAAGAAGACCTGAAGGTAGTGAGGCATACTGGGCTTATTTTCCCACCAAAAGGATGAGTTGGGCTAAATGATCGCCTCCTTGTATGATTATTAGCATATGGGTAGACCAGCTGGCTTAAACTGGGAGAGTGGTCTTTTTCAGTGTAACTGTTTTTGCACTCTTCCCAGCTATAGGCGATAAACTACCCCATTTGTTTTTTATACCACTTTTTGTGGAATAGTACTCATGCCCATCATTTGTATTCCTGGGGGTCTTTGCTCCTAACCTAGATTTAGTAGGCCCCCTTATGAGTCTATCCAGAATGGGTTTAAACAACTCATTTGTCAAAACAAGGCTCACATTTCTCCAAAATATTGTCTTTCATTTGCAGCCATATTCAGCTCATCAGCATTATTGATTTCAGATCCACCATGAAGAGAAGAGTAAAGAGTTGACACTAGGGAAATCGTTCTCTCTGCACTTAGAGACCAGCTCACGCTAGGAAAGATGGAACCCACAGAAAGATCTGGCTCTCCCAGCTGAACTGGTGTGACTCTTCTTTCAGTTTGTGGGATGGCCTTTACCACTGCATCACCCCCACATCAGCTGCCCGCTTGCACATTCCGTCTTCTTTCTTCTGCAGCTGGTTGGGTACAGGGCTGGGAACCAGATGAGCCAACTCTTACCTCTGCCCTCACTGGCTTATGCCAGCCCTCTCCTCTGTAGCCTGGTGTTTTCTTTCTAGGAGCCCCCAGACAATAGCCATTCTTTTATAAAGTTTACAGGTGTCCCCTATTTGAAAGGTATCCACATATTTTGGGTTTTTCACTGCTGAATCTAATTACCACATTAGTACTTTCTGTAGATACCTCTTGATCTACCCAGAGTTCTTGCCCTGAACCCACTTAATAGAGAACATAGAGAGGGCTCTCGAAACCTGGGAGAAGCAATATTCCTCCAGAGTCCAGCCCAAGCCACACACGGTAAGTCTCTTGCCAACTCTCTTTCTACCTCTGAGAAACTCCTTTAGCATGAAGGAGACCCCCTTAGATTTCACTAAAAAGCAATTTTGATGCAGTAGAAGTAGCAACAACAAAGGTATACCGAAGAAGGAAAATAAGTTGTCAAGAACAGTGAGTAATGATAGAGATAAAAAAAATCAATATCTGTTCACATATTTCTATGCATGGGGTGCATCCATCAAAGCGAGTGAGTGACGCTTGTCCCAGCCTGGCTGAATGAGCAAGTGCTATATGACTCACCTTCTGTGCTATCAGCCAATCTTCAAGCCTCTGCTGGGAGTTAAAAAACTCACTGAAGGAAACTCTACTCTGAATCTGTCACTAATTGAATCTTTAAATGTAATCCAGTTGTCAGCCAATTTACAAACTTCCTCCATATTGTCCAGGTTGCTTCTAACCTTCCTCCTCATGACTTCTTCAGCCCGGCTGGATTTGACTGGGTTCATTTTAGTTTGCTTTGAGGAGGATTTGAAATGCCTCCCTCTCTAAGAAGATCATTGTGTATCTCCCCTGCCCCCACCTCCCACAGGTAGAGCAGAGCAGAGAGATGATCTCATAGGGTTTTTCCACACAATGATTCTGATTTTAAAAACATAAATATGTGAAAGCCCCAATCGTTGCCTCTTAAAATCCCCTTTGTGCTCAAAGAGGAAGCTTGGTGAATCTTTTCACAAAGTAGCAGGAATATCAGATAGCGCTTGGTATCACTGAGTTCTGGAAACAAACCTCAGTTTCTCTAATCATTGGCTCAAGATGAGAAAACTTCCCTTTCTCACATACTAATATGGCAACTAACCAGAGATCAGCCTGTCTTCTGACAAACATGACACTGGAATTTGACAAGTGTTCCATCTTCTTCTACTACTGCTCAGGCTGTGCCCTTCTGGCTGCATTGCTCTCCCAGGGTTCTCTATTTAAGTCTTATTCATCCTTGGAGGTCCCACTTTCTCCCAGTAACCTTCCGCAACTTACCGGCTTTGAGGGAGCTTTTCCTCCCCTGATTTCCTCTGGCACATATGTCAAAATATCTTAATCGACATTATGTGTAGGCTTTCCAGGGACTGTGCTGAATTCTTATTTGCACATCTATGGGATGATGGTGCTTATCTTACAGCCCTGGTGTGTGATGTAGGCTGGGCATCAGAATCGCTCGTGAAGCTTCTAAGATCTACAAATGTCCAGGCCCCACAACAGACCTTCTGAATCAGAATCTCTACTTAGGTTGGATGAGGACTACCACTCTGTCATCGTTGTAGGGATTACAGGAGCCAACATATAGACAGGCATTTTTTAAAACTATAGACTTTCATTATAAATGCTCATTATTGCTTGTAGTGAATGCTATGGCTATCCCCTAGACCCACCCCCAGCCCCCTAGCTCCTACTCCCTTCCTTTCTAACAGAACCTCCATGTATTCAGAGGGCCGCCCCTTCTCCACACAGTCCCCCAGCTTCAGGAGAAGCGCACCCCACCCTCGGTGTGAGGTGAGGAGCTGAGCGGTCTGAAGCTAAATCCATGTTTCAGGAATGGGTGTGTGGCCCAGTACTGGCCTTTGAGAAGCAAGGGGAGTGCTGGAGACTTCTAGAAAGGGTTTTCTTCTTGCAGGAAATTTTACCCTTTCTCCTGCTCTTACCCTAGTTGTTACGGGAAGCCACCCTATGATTCTTTTCACTCCCTCTCCTCTCCCCCTTCCTCAGAGGGAACAAGTCCTCGGATGAAGCTGTGAAAAAACCCAGATCAAGCAAACCTGAGCTGATCTAAATTTGGACTTCCACTTATGTGGAATGCCTAATTGCTTAGGACAGTTCTCTTACTTGTGTCTGAAATATCCTCCCAGATATAATCATTTTTATTTCTTTGATCCCAAGTATCACCTGGCACAATGCCCTCTTTAGTAAAATGCTCAATAAGCATTTGTTGAATGAACGAATTCATAGTCATTGAGTGCCCATGTATGCTGAGTACCACAGATAAAGTAGTAACTAAGAGTCCCTGTCATCACAGATTTTATATTCTAGTGGGAATAGAACTGCCTTCGTGAGTCAGGTTAGCAGCTTCTCTAGAGAAATAAGTTTTATGTTCCTACTTGTGCAAGTAGATGGGTTCAGCCAACGTAAGTGGTTAGAATGGGGACACTTGCTTGAAAGGATCACTGCTTAGGAATTCACCTGACCACCAGAGTGACTTTCTGCAGTTAAAGGAAAAGGAAATGACAAGTGGGATCGTGAAGAATACTTTGTCCACGAATTTATGACTCAGAGGAAAAACTACAGTGCTCTTATTACAAGATCTCAGCCCCAGAACATAAGATGGGTAAATACAGAAAATTGAATGGGGAGTAACAATCTGAAAGGGTTAGGAAAACTTGATTTTAATAAATGAGCGGAATTTGGAGAAGGGAAAACCGATGACCCACTGAACATCAACCTGTGAGTATGTGAAAGGTAATCACAAGAGGTAGCGATCAGCACATCTCCAGGTCTTCCCTCACATGAAAGCAGGCAAAGGGAGGGTATCTTCCCCTTAAAGATAGTCCGGTGCCAGCTGAAACCGGGGTGGGGCCTTCCTTAGAAATATTTTAGTACAGGATGATTCTCATTTAAGATTGCCTTAGATGTATTCTTTGTGCATGTGGTGGGATGGATGATCTCATTACTTTTCTGGGGAAATGAACACTAGTGAGGGTGAGTACACCTATTACTGAAGATTAAGGAAGGAATCACCTGGTGAGGGAAGTGAATGAGGTAAAGGCCAGCTTTGGGTAGCAACAGGCCTGGTGATTCAGCTGGGATGGTCAGAAATCAAATTCAGAAGGGTGGGGTAGGAAGGAGCACTCTGGCAAAATGAGGTGAGGGGCAAAATCAGGTAGATTAATGACCAGGCTAGGCAAAAGTAAGCACTCTAGACTCAGAGAGTGAGGGCTTCGTGGAGTATGGCTAGGGAACTTTGAAGCCTGACACCAGAGAAACAAGAGTCAAGGATGTTGACCCTAAGGTCCTGAGATCAGGCCTTAGTAATAAAACTCAGCACCAGTTGACAGACAGGAGACTGACAAAGCATGACCCCTTCCAGGGTATGAGGTGTCATACAGGCCTCATGAGATAAGGTACATGGTGCTGTGTAAATGTTCAGAGGACGAATGAGCTCATCAGGCTGCCCTATAAGATGGCAGCAACCAGACAGTTCAGTTCTTCATCCTTAAGCTCTAAAATTACAGGTTCTTCTGGAACTGGCAAAATTTAAGTTCCCTGAAACAAAAAGACAATCATGGTGTGCATCATTTTTTTCCCCTCAACTTGCATCTCTTCCTCTGGTGACAGCATTGCAGTTTTCTTTGCTGCTCCTCTGACCTCAAACCATGTGATTCACATGATGCCAACCTCTAATCACACTCTCCTATCTAGGAGTGGGAGAGTGATGTGGTTTGACTGATTAGCATATTCCATCTCTCTAGACACAGTGATTGGTTCAAGGATGGGCATGTGATCCAAGTTGGTCCAGAGAAAGTCAGTTCTGAGATTTTTGCTGGAACTACTGAGAAGGGGCAACTGTATCTCTGCTGGGGTTGCTGAGCTGTACAGTGTAGACTGTAAGCACAGAGCTGGCAATTGCCACTGCATGGAGAGGGCTGGCCAACGAGTGGAGCTGATCAGAGGAAAGCAGAACTGAGACGGGGGAGAGATTGGAAGACAATAATGCTGGCTATATAATTTGTATCTCTGGTATTAGTTGTGCCAGAATACAGGCCTACTCCTGGTCTTCTCTGTTACTTTTGCTTAAGACAGCCTAAATTTGGTTTCTGTTACTTGCAACTTGGCGTCCTGAGATGATAAATAATAGAGACTATATTATGATAAATAACTTTGCTTTCCCATCTTCTCAGATGAGCCGGTGAGATGCAGCCAGACAACTTATATTTATGTAGTACTTTCTATTGCCAAGTACTGTTCTAAGAAATGGGGATACAGCACAAATAAAAAAGAGTTCTTGCCCTCAAGGAACTTACCTTCTAGCAGAAGACAGTCTTTAAAGGAGTCAGCAATAAATACATAAGAAAAGTTGAGGTAAGATAAGGCCTATCAAGAAGATTAAATAGGATCATGAGCAGGAGAGGCTGTTTTTAGTGGGGGAGCCAGGGAGGGTCTCTCGGGAGGAGGTGACATTTGAGTTGACGTTATAATGAAGAGGTCATGTTGATAATAAGAGGCAGCTATTCAAAAATTGAGGAAGAATGCTCCCAGCAGAAAGAAGAGCAAATGTAAAGGCCCTGAGACAGGGACACGACAGGCTTGTTCAGGGGACAGAAAGAAGGTAAGTGTAGCTGGAATGTCCTCAGTGAGGGGACAAGTGGAGAGAGATGAGACTGGACAGGTAAGCTGGGGCAGACCCCTTGACCTTCTGAGAGTCTGGGTTTTACTCTGAATGCCATGGACACTAACCGGAGTGTTAAAGGGACCTGACTTACCTTTTAAAACATTACTCCCATTGTTGGGTGAAGGTTGGACTGAAGGAAGACGAGAGGGAAGTAAGATAGACCCATTAGGAGATAATACAATAGTCCAGGCAAGAGATGATGGTGGGACTCTGGACCAGGGCTGGAGCAGCAAAGATGGACATGGAGAAAGGTGGTTGGATTTAGAACACATTTTGGAGGCAGAGCCAATAGGATGTACTGATGGGTTAGAAGTAAGCTGTGAGTGGGGCTGGCGCCATGGCTGAGTGGTCAAGTTTGCACACTCCACTTTGGGGGCCTGGGGTTTCACTGGTTTGGATCCTGGGTGCGGACATGGCACTGCTCATCAGGCCATGCTGAAGCAGCGTCCCACATAGCACAACCGGAAGAACCTACAACTAGAATATCCAACTATGTACTGGGGGGCTTTGGGGAGAAGAAGAAAATAAAGATTGGCAACAGATGTTAGCTCAGGTGCCAATTAAAAAAAAAAAGAAGGTGTGAGGAAAAGAGATGATTCAAGCACAATGACTAAGTTTTAGCCTGCACAGCTAGATGGATGATGATGCCATTTACAAAAATGAGAAAGCCCAGCTGGGGAGCAGACTTGGGGTAGTAAAGAATCCATATTTCTGTCTCAGCTGTGTGAGCCATCCAAATAGAAATGTCAAGTGGGCAGTTGGTTGGCCACACCTGGAGTTCAGGGGCAATGCTTAAGCTGGAGATACTCACTTGCAAGTCATAGACATAAGGATGGACTGGATGAGGTCACCCAGCTAAAGAAGAGAAGAGAGATGGTCAAAAACAGAGCCCTTGGCTCTGCACCATTCAGAGAAGGGGAGAAGGAGCAAAGGAGAATGAGGAAGGTCTAGTGAGGTCAGAAGAAAACTAGACAGCGTGATGCCCTGGAAGCCTAGACAAGTGTTTCAAGAACAAGAGCGGTGTCCTCTGGGTTGAATGCTGCCCAGAGGTTGGGTAAGATGAGGACAGAGAACTGACCATTGGCTTTAGCAAGACGACCCTAATAAGAGATCTTTCAGTGGAGGAATGAGGATGACAGACATGTGGCAGTGCAATGTGAAGAGAGCCAGAGAAAACACCAAGGTGGCAATGTAAAGCTTGCTGGCCAGGCACTGCAGGGCTAGCCATGTGGAGCGTATGGATGAGCCCTTGTTGGGGATATGCTGTCTTTTTTTTTTTTTTTGAGTTGAATATTTTTAGTTTATTTATTTTAGTTTAAATTTACATACAGTGACAGGTACATATCTTAAGCAATGAGGGTTTTTTTACTGAGGTGAAATTCACATAACAAAATTAACCATTTTAAAATGAACAATTCTTTAGCATTTAGTACATCACAATGTTGTGTAATCATCACCTCTATCTAATTCCCAAACATTTTTATCACCCCCTAAGGGAGACATCATACTCTTTAATGAGTATGGGGTTTCCTTTCGGAATATGCTTTCTTAATACACCATTTAAAATATTCCAAGAAAACAGAAGATTCATTTTTTTAGGTCCAAATAGCTGAACTCCGCATAAAACAGTTTTTTACTCAAAGAACATGGGCCAAGGCAAAGTAATCTGTGGTGTTAGAAGTCAGGATCATGGTTACCTTGAGGAGGAGAGAGTTTGTACTGAATGGAAGGGGAGCATCAGGGGGCTTCTGGGGTTCTAGAGATGGTCTATTTCTTGACTCGGGTGGTGGTTGCTTGGATGTGTTCATTTAAAGATAGCAATTCAAGCTGTACACTTACAATATGTACACTTTTCCGTATGTATGCTTCAATTTAAAATTTTTTTAAAAAAATAGCTAAGGAATCAAGAGGCCTGGGTTTCAGTTTCAGCACTGGAGGTGACTAGCTGTGTGATCCTAGGCAAGTCACTTAACCTCTCTGGACCTCAGGGTCCCTCATCTGTAAATGGAGAGGATTGAGCCAGATGCCCTCTAAAGTCCCTTCCACTCAGCATGGCTCCACATGTGGTTTCCTTCATTTGAAGTCGGGTACTCATGCTGCTGAAATCAGCCCAAAGCTCTCACTGACCTTGGCAGAGAGGGAGCCAGGCCTTCTTCATGTTCCTCCTTTCAGAAACTAACAGTTGCAGCTGAGGCCTCTGTGGTACCACTTGTCATCGGCAAGGCAGCTGTGGAGTTAATGACAGTGCAAATAAAAAGCTGCTAGTAATTAGGCGGCTGGATGTTCAAGCATTATTGTTATTTAAAAAAATCAATTAGCTGAATAAGAAAATGCCATTGAGACAAACATTTATTTTTCTCCCTAGCATATTTCCAGGTGGGTAGGAGGATAATGTGATCAATTCCAGGAGGGGAAAACATGTTTCTGGTATACAGTCATGCGTTGCTTAATGATGGGGATACATTCTGAGAACAGCATTGTTAGGTCGCTGTGCGAACATCGCAGAGTGTGTACTTACATAAACCTGGATGGTATAGCCTACTGCACACCTAGGCTATGTGGTCTTACGGAACCAACATCGTATATACGGTCCATCACTGACAGAAATGTTATGTGGTGCATGACTGTATTCGAACTGTATTAATATATATTTTTTAAACTGCATGGGGAAAGATGGAGACTTAAAAAATTTTTTTTTTCAGTTTCTGTAAGGGAGGAAGAAGCTTCACATAACAACCTATGATTTGTACCCGCCGCTGCCTTGTTGTCAAGCCTCTACCTCCGACAATGACCATATCCCCCTTCCTTCATTTAGAAGGCCTTTGGTAACAAAAAATGCTTCCAGGATGTCTGGGGTTATTGATCAGTAGTCCTATCTCTGGGATAAGACCTGGAGAGTCTGTGAAACAAATAAACGAAGCAACGGAAATTTTTTCCTATGCTTCTCTTGTTCATTGTTCAAATAAGTCCTTTTAACCAAGCAGATAATATAATATGGCTGTGTTTGTTTAGAACTCTCTTCTGAAGACCACCTGGGTCTGTGTCCTGCAGTAACCAGGTAACTCTGGGCCAGTTATTGAAATTTCCTGAGCCTTAGTTCCTTTACCTGTGAAAAGAGATACTGTTGGTACCTACCTCAAGGAGGGGGTGTGTGTGTGTATACACACGTGAACATACGCACATGAATTAGTTTACATAACCCATGAAAAATGCTTTGCTCAGTGTCTGGCATGTACCAAATATTTGCTATTTTTATTCTAGGGGAGAATAGGTGGTTCTTATGCCTGTGGGGAAAGGGCAGGGCAGAGTCAGGCAGCAGTGGATCCAACTGTTTTCCTTTTGTGTGGCCTTGAGGACTCTGCATACAAGGACTCTTGACCACTGTGGCTCTCACAAGACCCCCAGAAGGGCTTTTAGACTACTCTGTGCTTATCAGTTTTAGTCCCTGATTGTGTCACTTTTAGAACCACAAATAGCCCTGGAGAGAGCAAGTCAGAAGTTCTAGCCCTTCCTCTGTAATGGATGGTGACCACACCTCCTGCCACCACAGCTGGTGACGCCGGCCTTTAGCATAATGGAAGGCATTTGGGGATCTATTTTTCTCTCACTGCACAGAGCATTACTCACCTCCCTCCTCTGTGTCACAAGGAAGGAGGGGCGGGGAACACAATAAACCGCCAAGGATGAGTCAAGTTTCAATACAGCATCTTTGCTCAGAAGGCAGCACTGCTGTTTCTTATGCATTCCTGAGATTCAAACTGCAAAACAAGTCCGAATTCATGCTCCTTTCTTCTTTCTTTTCGGGGAAGGGCAGCAAGTGGGACGATATTTTGATTGTGTTCTTTCTAGGTCAGAGAATGAGGGAAAGTGATGCACTCAGAGCTGGCTTCTTTAGGGCCTCAGTAAGTCTTGGTCACAAATGCAGGCTGGTTCTATGCCACCTGAGCTCTTACCTTCTCCTAAGACATCAACCCCCATATGAGCCCTTCTGCCCTTCCCTTCCAGGAGTGGCCACTGTTGCTGTGGTTTCTCAACTGGCTCGAGATTAAAGGTGAGTGTGGAGAACTTCTCCTTCCCTGACCAGTACAGTGCTGTGGACTTCTTAGTGGGTGTATACCTAACCGCTGTTACATTCACTTCAGTTAAGAGGCTGTGGATTCCCACATGGGTATAAGTGCCTCTACCTATGGCTCTGACCTCCCTACAAAGCTCTCTTTTCAGGGTAGCATGGGAGGTGTTAAAAAAGAGGTGTTAAGAGAGAAGAATGCTAAAGAGGAGGAAGAGATATGATCAGTTTTATGATGACTTAGTGTTTAAGCTAAAGAATTTTTCCTATAACACATTGTATTTGCATATATTTTCTTATTTCCATGGTATGAAGCAACAGAAAGAACAGAAGGAGGGTAAAGGATAGGGTCAAGTTTAAGGTGTAGGGCAGGAAAGGAGAACATAGGACATCATTGAATCAACCAGCCTTCTGTCCGGCATGAGGCATATTTTGAGCGTCTCCAAAGGCCACAGGAAACAACATTGCAGAAAACATTGATTTTAACTGGATTGGCCCATGGTTCCCAAACTTGGCTGAGCATTAGAGTCATAGGGAGCTTTCTGATGATACAAGTCTTGAGCCCTGTGCCACAGAATTCTGAGGTCCCTGGTCTTGGGTGGGAATCTTCATTTAAAAGTTCCCCCAGGTGGTTCTGATGACTGGCCAGGTTTGGGGACTATTAAGTTGGGCCACATTTTGAGGGGAGATGGGTCATAAGGCAGTTTGGGTTTATTTCTAGACTTTTTATTGCAACATGTAACACACACATAGAAAAGCACACAAAACAGAAATCTGGCTCAGAACAAACACCCAATTGTCCACCTCCAAGTCGAGAAATAGAACGCTGCCAACAGATGCATTTTTTGGCAACCATGCAAAATCTTGAAAATTTCTCTATCTATTAACCATTGGGGCTATTCCGTTTCACTAACACCTGAATTTTGAGCCTTGCATTTTAGATGTATCTCTGATACTCTTGGGCTTTTCTCTGATTTAAGGAGCTGTCTTTTCATGCTTCGTAAATCTTGCACTTGGATCCCAGTATTAACCAGAAGTCAGAATCTTGCTTCAAACCCTGACTCCTGTGTCATTTCCATCCGTATGCAGACATGCTCTCTTGTCTCTTGCCTTAAAAGGAAACAGGCAAACAAAAAACTCTCCTTGACCCCACATCTCTCTCCTGCCATTACCTTATTTTTCTTCTTCCCTTCAAGGCAAAATTTTTGTAATTTGTCTGCTTATTCACTCTATGTTGTCTCCTCATGCTCTGCAGTTGGGCTTCTGTCATCCCGAAGCCACTGAGACCACACCTGTCAAGATGACCAATGATGTCTGCGTGGCCCCAGTCCAGTGATTCCTGCTCTATTCTGAACTCAGCTGGCCTTGCAGCAGCATTTGACAGAGCTGACCGTGCCGAGAGTTGGAGGGAGAGCCTTCCAGGGAGAGGGGACTGCAAACACAAAGGTCCAGAGATGGGAACATGCTTAGTGGGATCAAGAGACAGAAAAAAAAAAGGCTGGTGTGGCTGGAGCACAGAGAGGGAGGGGTATGAGGTGAGGAGGCAAGGGTCTGCAGGGGCCAAGTCACGTGGTGCCTTGTCAACTAGAGTGCATCTTCAGCGCCCAGCCTAGCCCAGGACAGGTGCCCAAGGTTAGTCTTATCATTGTTATTATTAAGAGCTTAATAGCACCCAGTGTGAGAGAGTGGGAAGGGGGCCTGGTAGGGAAAAGAAGAGAAAATGCCAGGCCTTGCATAGCTTCCTGTCTAGTTGAGGGTCTAGGTTATACCTGTTTCGTAGGTAACTGGACAAGACAGCCTGCAAGCTGATTTCTTGACTATCCATTTGTCTTCATTGCCCTCCCCACCACATACACACTTTCCTGTTGAATTATGTCCCACCTAGGGATTCTCTCGGGATAATTAAGGTTTAATTTTTCACTTGAAAGAGAGCAAAAGTGGGCTGTGAGTCTCAGTGAAGAAAGAGATGACTAAGAATATACCAGCCATGAGATCACAGTGTGGGCTGGGGACAGAGACAGCCCTGGTGTCCTCTCTGCTTTTCCAGACTACTCAGAGTAAACCCCTCCAAATAAATAAGAACTGGTCTCTGCTGCTTCATTTGAACCGAGCTGCGAATCACACAAAAGAAATCAGACTCTAGAAGCAGCCCTTTGGATTCCTGATGCAACATGCGTGACCTAAAGCAGGTGTGTTTTTATCTTCTTGGTGTCCTTGCCACACACATCCCTACCATAGGCATGCTTGCAGGTGCATGCACACACACACTCAACACCCCCCCCACTCAACACACACATCCAACACATATACACACTTACACACTCAATGCACACACACACTCCACACCCCCCACTCAACACACACATCCAACACATATACACACTTACACACT